>NW_027178851.1:0-3382 GCF_019968985.1 Porospora cf. gigantea B | reverse complement strand
CCCCCCCCCCCCCCCTTATTTTTCCTGCCACGCCCACCACCGAGACCTACACATCTCCCTGCGTCGGCAGCGTCAGCTGTGTCTCAGAGAGAGCTGCAGGCTACATGCTGCCCCCCTTCCGTCTGAGGTCCCATCTCAGACGATCTTACGGCGACAGCGAGTGCACCGCCGAAACTGAGTGGAGCGTTGCAGACACATGGCCTCTTCGAGAGCTTAACCGACGCTCTTACCCAGCGAACATGCATGTCCGCGCCGAGGTCATGCCACACACCTTCCTCGAAGAGGGATTCCTAGTGCAGGCTAGCGAACGGGTTCGGGACGGCATGAGTCGGGGACGGACCCAGCGCACTGTCTTTAAGCGGGTGGTGGAGACTGAACGGTTCGTGCTAGCGCTACGCAGCGCGCAGCTTATGACGTTCAAGGCGAATACTCCTATACACGTGGTCATCTTAGCGGGCGGCAAAGACATGACCAGCCTAGATCTGCTGCCCCTGGTAAACCGTATGTTCGTACACGCCTTGTTGGCTGGCCAGAACGCTTCAAGCCCAGACCAAAGGCCGGCTGCGCGGCTCAAGTGCAACGTCAACGCCGTGGTGCTCATGCTCGACCTCCCAGGCTACGGCCAAGACTCCATAGTGCGGGACGGTTCATCGGGCGAGCTGGTCGAGACGATGAGCTCTGACCTCTGTGTGGACATCGCGTACAAGGCGACGGTTGAATGCTTGGCTCGCATGGTTCATAAGTTTCCGGGCTCACAAGCCTGTTTACACTTCTTCGGTTATTCTCTCGGAGCGGCCACGGTGACAGCTCTTGCGCACCGAGTGGTGGCTGAGCTCTCCATAGCCCGGCCGGGAGGCTGCTCATGTACGCACCGCGAGATGCTAGGCCCGGGCTCTGTCTGCGAGTGCTCGGTGAGCTGTGCGGCGAGCCACCTCAAGCTTCGGGTGACGACGCTGCTACTTTGCGCCCCTTTCACCTCATTGTCCGAAGCGGCCTTCAGTGCCGTCAATGTCGCAGCGCTTAACCCGATGATAGGAAGCTTGATTGGGCATATGCAGATGGACACCCTGGACCGAATGCGACGTTTCGTGAAACTGGTTTCCAGCGACGCGTCTCAATGTAACGACGACCTCTCCATCGCCATCATGCATGGGAAAAGGGACAAGACGTGCCCCGTTTGGATGGCCAAGGCGCTCTTCACAACAATAGAGGAGACCACAGCCCCCAACAGCCTGTTGCAGTCTCACCTTCACCTGATACCCAACGCTGATCACATAAACATCTTAAGCGTGACCGACAAGCAGAAACGCAGCGTTTTCGCTCAGGTTTTTCTAGAGCTCATTTCACGCGTCGGCCCTCTTATCGAGGTGGGAGATTTCGAGGCATAAGACGTGTGCGTGAATTTCGACCGTTCTCTGATCAGATAGATGAACCAAGCCAGGCCAGACACCAGCGGAACCCTGCAGTGTCACAAATGTGCTGTAGCGATGCAGTTTACCCCAGGTACAGAGTATGTGCAGGTGGGTGGTAGCAGAGATGTCACGCAGTGCTACAGCTGCGGCTGTATGAATCGAGCGGTAGCCGACTCCGACGTGGGTGGCAAGGTGCTCAGCATGCTGTGTCCAGTGTGCTGCACGACGAATCTCAGCCCCTATGGAGTGGTTTTCGTTCGATGCGGCGTCTGTGGTACAGTATCCAAGGTGGATCATGCCTACAGAGCCCAAGTTTGATGGGCTCACTCTAATGGGCTCACTCTAATGGGCTCAACCGCGTGATGTGTTTTGAACATTTACAGCAAACCATACTTATGCCCGAACAGCTAGTACAAACAAACTAAGGTGGAGTCCCCAGAGGCCGCTAGTGGCTCCGGCATACACCACCTCCGCCACGTCAAGTGAGAGTTCGAGTACTTTCTCTTTGACAGTCAGTGTGGGATCCCAAGAGAATAGGACTTTCTTCCCTCGTCGTGATCCGCATAAGTAGAGGCCACTCAGGTAGACGCAGCCTTGAATCCAACACCAAGCCTTCGACAGGGCCTGTAGTAGACCTGTTTGCTCCTGTCCGAGAACCAAGGAGCTCACGCACTGGCCAAGCACGAGCATGAACAATGAGGTCACTGCGTCCGCTAGAAGCTTACTGAGCCGGCTACGCCAGAAGTCACCGTCAAGCTTCGGGATGTCCAGCGCCATGCCAATCCAGCTAAAAGCTGTGGCGGCCTTGATAAACAGCAATGCGAGAGACTGGAACAAAAAAGGGCCTCTGAGAGCATCAACCGCGTTGAGGAGGCTTACGGGGTGGTATGCCACGTTGATGGGCGCCTGAGCCACTAAGTACCCTGCCACCGAGGTCGTCGCTACGAATCCGAGCACGACTGCCCCTCCGACGACTCCTAAATATGTCGGCCCTATCGCCTTGCGTCGTGTGGTCGCCACGCCACGAAGGACGGTCCAGGGTCGCACAGGGCTTACGGGTGGTGTGGAAAGCAGAGAGACTGATTCGTCGTCGAGCATAGTAATGACGAGTTTCTCATCATGAAGTCACGTTGCACATCAGACATAGTTGTCGATCAGGGTAGACCTGAGTTGCAGGTCCTGCAATAGAGCCTCAGCTCCGACGTTGTCCAAGCCCGAGTGAGTGAGCTTAAATATCTTGTCTATGACCGCGATCTCTGTGGAGGTCGAGTCAACACCAACAAAACCAGCCCAGTCGTTTACGACCAATCCAGCAGCCAGGGCGTCCGTTCCCCGACTCACCGTACCGGCAGCCAAAGGAACTTGCAGAAGAGACGACAGCTGCTGCATCTCATCAAGCTTCGTGTCTACTGGGACTAGACCTCCCTGGTTGGTGAACTTGCAGTACGTGCCCACCAAGGACCGACCACCTACGGTCTGTCTGAAGACCTCCACTCCCAGCGTGTCCATGATGATTTCTTCGGTTTCTCGATCAATGTCTGGGTGCACCAAAGCAACGTAGTCGTTGCAGGCGACTATATTGCCCAATGCCGAAAGTCGCTCTTCCACACGTGCGATCTGCACGTCCTCAGGCAACGAGTTCCGTATGTGGAGGAGTTCTTGGTCGGTAGTTATGTTGCTGACAAGCAACCCCTTGCGGTTTCCAACTGTGCATCGGCCAGTAAGGCCTGTGCCTCCAATGGAGGTATGGATCACCGGAATGTGCTGTGACAGCTCGGCTTCAAACATGGAGTAAAAATTAACAGCCGTTCCACTTGAGAGAACGCAGTACGAGTTCGTAAGGTTCACGTAGACCCCAAGGTCATTGGTTCTCTCACATCTAAGTGCCATCGGCCGAAAATGACCAATTCGTGTCGATTCATGTCGAGAATTCCATAATCCTAGAATCACTGACTAATTCTAATGTCTGC
>NW_027178850.1:0-3384 GCF_019968985.1 Porospora cf. gigantea B | reverse complement strand
GGTAGCATGTGGGAATGTTTGCTGTCTGAAGAATCCAAGCTCCCCAAGGCCACCACCACCTTCGATGCGCTAGTCACGAAGTACAAGAATGCCGAATCGTCTCGGCCGGTATTGGAGCGGCGTTACTCTGATGGGTCAAAGCTGCAACAGCGGTACATTTGGGAGGTCAATGGGAAGGTGCCCTTCGTCCTCTCCGTATTCGAGGTGCATTACGATCTGCTTCTCGACCACTTTTTCGAAGACAAGGTGCAGGCGGCAAATCGAAAGGCCAAGACCAGCCGGGTTGCGATGGAACAAGACTCCTCACCGCAGGGAGTATTGGATCCCGGACGACTGCAGACCGCTATGATTAGCTTCAAAGCTCTAGGCCTACTGAAGGACTCTGAACTGCTGTTGGAGGTGGTGAGAGATCTCAACCTTGAGAAGCTGGAGGGGCTCAAAGAGGGCACTCTAGGAGCGGTGATCCCTCTGATGCTTACCACTGACGAAGTGGAAGCGTTGAGCTCTGCGAAACCGGAGCAGCTGCTGCCGATAGAAAAGTTACTGCTGCAGCTGGCCGCTTCACCGAGGTTCAAGGAAAGAGCCACCGTGATTAACTTGTGAGAGGGTGGAATATTCCTGGACACAGTGAATCCCGTTTGCGGTTTTATCTGTCGGATCTGAATCAGAAGATCGACCTGGTTGAGGGAGTCATCCGAGACGCCCTTAACTCTGTGGAGGTGAGACCGGCGGATCACTGCACACAGCTCGGCTTTTTTCGAAGTCTGTTCGGCCTGTTTCTCCGAGCCGGAAATTACATCAACCACGGCACTAACAAGGGGGAGGCTTTCGGCATCCAAATATCATCTTTCGACACCCTACGCCGTTATGTTGGTTACGATGGGCTCACGAGTTTTTATCGTTACGTGGCGATTGAAATCGACCAGCAGTATCCTTCCAGTTGGGATGTCCTCACCTGGACTCAGAACATTCCAAAGCTGCGGAATTACTCTCAGGAGGACATCCAGAAGTCTATCAGCGACTTGATAGTTGAGCTACAGGGTGTCACTGAGGAGGTGGTTGTCAACAGCAAGCTCCACGAGGACAAGTTCCTCGCTCTGTTCGGTCCCCTAGTCGAGGAAGCCAGCGCTGTGCTCACTGCGGCCAAGGAGAGGGCCGCCAACATCGGGGCCAAACTGTGGGATCTTGCGCGGCTGTTTGATAAAACCGCGTCGGGACCTGCTGAAGGCCTGGATATTCTCATGCGGCTACATGGGCTGGCAAAAGACCTGCTGATGGCTCGAGACCTTTATCGCAGTCACGTGATGACTGAGATGAAGATCAAGCAGCTCGATGCACGAAAAAAAGAGAAACAGCGTCGGGAATTGGAAGACTGTGAACGCACCGACAGCACCTCTGATGCCCTGTCTGCTCGTGCTGTCAGTGTGAGCGTACCGGACTCCATCCGCGCCCAAGGTACGCCCCGTCTAGTCACATAATGAGAAAAATGCACCTATCAGAATTGCCAGTCGATTTCTTCTGCCTTCTGCTGCGGTTCTATGTGTACACAGATGTGGACCTCACGTGTGACCCCCGTGTATTCGAGGCATGTCGCGTGCGGAACAGCTTGGCTCTCACTTGCCGTGCTATGAGTCAGATTGCGTCATTGCTGCCATGCCTTCTGTACCGGACCAAGGTGCCCTCGACGAGCAAGGCAACGCGATTATGTCGGTCTGTGATGATGCCAGGAGGACTGCGTCTGCTGAAAGAGACTCGTCCTGATAGATTGTATGTGAAGGGAGCTGCGTACTTCCCGTTGCTGACTCACCAAAACAACGTCGGTACCGTCTCTGACCTCTCTCTGTACAATCCTGCCCGAACTCTAGTCGCCTTATCTGCCTCCTGGTTTCCCGACCGTCTCGTGGAGCTTACGTTGGACTTCCACTTCGACCCTCGAATCATAGTCTTGCCTTCTCGACTGAAAACTCTCAGGGTTAAGTACCACACACGAGAGATTCCGTTCGACCTCAGGTTCCTACCTCCGAACCTGAATGCCTTGCATTTGACTCTAGCTCCCGACTGCTCTGTTGCCTCTGGAGAGTTTCCACCGTTCCTAAGACGGCTCTACCTCACCCGCTTCAACTCCGACGGTGTATTTTCATTGCCCGACGAGCTTCGCGAACTTCACATGCTTGCGGCCTACACGCCCATGAAAATGGTGCGCTACCCTGAATCGCTGGAGGTTTTCAGTGAGGACAAACTTGTAACGGCGCTGGATCCTCATCACACACGCTACTCCTTCGAGAAGGTTCTTCTCAACGCTGTTACTGAACCGCTTCGATCTCGATCGTTTCCTCATTCTCTCAAGACTATTGAACTGGCGTCCTATGACGGTCCTATACCTACAGACTGCTTCCCTGCCTGTCTCCGTAAACTGCGTCTGGGGGTCACTCGGCTCCTGCCTGGATTTCCACTGCCTGTGATGCTGAGGTGCCTGATTCTTGAGAACTACAACGAGCCAATCACGCCTGGCGTCATTCCCGACTCCCTCCGTGACTTGAAGCTGCTGAAGTTTAACCGGAAGTTAGGGCCAGCAGAACTGCCGGCAGAACTGCGCTCGTTGCATATGCCTACGCACCAAACCTACCTCTCTCTGAATTATCTGCCCGCGTCGCTGAGAGCGCTCTCGGTCCTCGCTTTGAAGCCAGCAGGCAAATTCAGAGGGAGCAAACTGACGGTGCGTGTTGGGACGTGCACGTTGAAACTAGTCTGACATTTATTTATTAATGCTCACTCTTCATAAGCCCAAAGCGTAAGGGACCCTCTGAATGCGATAACAGACCAAACGTTGTAACTTTATGTAAAAGCGTTAGAATCTTCTCAAATCATCTCAATGCTCACTCCACACTCAATCTAAAAAAAATCACTCTTCCCGCAAAATCCTCTCTCCAGCGTAGTACCCCAATGTCGTCAGCGCGGATAACGGGTTCATACGAGTCATTACGGGCAGAACGCTGGCATCCACGATCTTCAACGATGAGATGCCGTTGACGTTGAAATTCGAGTCCACAACGGAGCCAAGGGCGGCACTTCCACCCCAGTGCCAAACTGACTGCATGTAGGTGTTGACGAATGCGTCAGGATCACTGCTAGGAAGAACAGGTGGAAAGGTTGCTACTCGCTTGGCATCGTCTGCGATTGGCAGATCCACACCAAAACTGCTGATCACGAAGCTGAGAGCTGAGAGGATTTTCATTGGACAAGAGTTATGCCCGTCCAACTCGGCGTAGCGGTCCAAGCGGCCGCTATGAATCACGTCACTCATCAGCTGACCGCCAGCAATAGCCTGTTGGTAATCCTTAGGATCCTGCAGATAGTTCGCCCTGACAGAGAGCCTTCCGTTGT
>NW_027178849.1:0-3404 GCF_019968985.1 Porospora cf. gigantea B | reverse complement strand
CCACCCGCAAAATTGATGCTGGCGAGGAGATCACATACGACTACAAATTCTCAGGATTCGATCGAGGTTTTACATGCTTGTGCGGGTCGGCGAATTGCAGAGGGACGATTGGGCGAGTGAAAGAGTGACTGCAAATTTAACGACGCCAGATGAGTAGGTGAAGTGTGAGGCACAAATCTGCAAATGCACCCGCCGTCTAACGAACTCGCTGCACGACTCAACGGTCCGTGGCCTGGATTCTTACAGCACTTCGACGACAACTTGGTGATCGGCTATGCTAGACCGGCCTCTTGGATTCTCTGCTGGTCACACTTTGATGAGCGCGAGGGCCACCGTGTTCGTGTAAGCGCTCCCGAAACCGCGGAATGTCTCGCACGACTGATGGTACCGGACATTGATTCGCCAACTACCGACTCACCCAATCGGGACGAAGTGCGTAGAGAGGAGTTCTACCTCAAGGTCGCCATCAACGGACACTCCTATTTCGGAGTGTCCTTCGTGCAGCGCACGCGCAGCTTGACTGGGCGTGGCCTAGTTCAGGAAGCCATCGGCGTCTTTGGCCCCGAGACCGACGCCAGCAGCTCTTGCCACTCCGTGCTGAAGCTGGTGCTGACTTCTCTCTACGTTTCCACGGCGGACACCTCTGAGGTTCCTTCCGATTCCGAGCGTCTTCTCAGACTTTCGGACGTCACAGTAGAGAACTGTCAACAGGTGTTTGATGAGATTCTCGATTCTCTCAAATCCAAAGACAGATCGTGCTTTGAGGTGCGAAGGTCCACAGGAAATCGGATTTCTGTGATGAGGTCGGAACCAGACTTGTCACTTTTCTCCTGCTGGCGGCCTGTGGTTGAGTGGCTCCACGTCCTATGGGAGGCCATATTACAAGGGGCCAGCGTTGTCGTTGTGAGCAGTGACGCCTCGAGATCCTCCAAGGCAGTCCTTTCTCTTAAGCACCTTCTCTTGCCATTTCTATCGCTCTCGGACCTTGATTACAGTCCACTTATCACAACATTCCACCCTCAATTTCATACGGTCCTCGAGCATTTGCAAAGCAGTTTCCACACGACACAGAAGATTATCGGCGGCGTCAACCCCTTGCTATACAACGCCAAGTGCCCTAACATACTGCTGGTCAATCTGGACACCAAAAGAACCCCCTCCAAGGGGATGGACGTCATCTTCTCTACTGAGAGAAATGGTCTTCAGTCATGGTTAGCCGGCAGCTTCTGCAGCGTACTTGCCTTCCCACAAAGTTACGTCGGGAATCTTGTGTTGACAGGCAGTCAAGAAGCTCTTGAAAGCGTCAACGACACCACCCTCCGTCGCTATTTCTTGGAGACTAATACGACTTTCCTGAGGCCCCTGTTGCAGGCGCTTGATAGACGGCTCGAGGCCATTTTAAGCGACTTGGAGGCCAACCCTTTCCGACTTCTCCGAAGAGACATGGCGAAGACTTGGCTCCCGACACAGCAATTCTTGGACTCTGTCGAGGAGGGCCGCCCACCATGCGACGTCGACTTCGACGTACCACTTTGGCGGGGACTGAAGCCAAAGGGGGTGGCCGCTTTCTACAGCAACTTTCTGAAGAAGCCTGTCGGACAGCAGTGGCTTCAGAAAGAGGAGCGGTCGAGAAAAGAGACTGCGCAACTGCACCGCCTCAACTGCCTTTTGAAGGACTCACCAGACCGGCAGTTTCCGCCACTACAACATGCACTGGAAGTACTGATGGAAGTAGAGGAATGCGATAGTGGGACGATTACGGACTCGGAAAAGGCGAAGCTGGCGCAACTCCATTTGCAGATCAAAGCAGCGATCCCTGAGCACAAAGTTGTGTAAACGTGGCCCTACTGGAGACCAAGACGCGTCACCAGACCGACCAACAACATACGATATCCAACGCAACCGTACCCAAGAATCTACACGTCTGCATGGTTTAGAAACCTCTGATTTATGTTGTCTGCGACCGACTTTCTGGCGATCGCCTGGTTCGCCTTCTCCGGTGCTATTCTGCTGATAGCGGGTACTCTACACTCCGTCCTTTTCGGTCTGATCTTCGTCTATATCGTCATCTTCGTCTCTCTCGTCATTCCTCGTTATCCCGAGTACACTGTCAGCTTCCGGTATCTCGTCATTAGTGCGAGCCTAATTCAGGTCGCCGAAATCTGCATCTGTGGTTGTCAGCTTGATGCGCAGCAGCCCTGGGACTACAAAAAATACATGAGTGCCATTTCAGTGGCCGTGGCTATCCTGCACACGCTTCTCGCTTACCCCATCTACTCGTGGGCCAAACAAGCTGAGAACCGCTACACCAGCGTCATTCACGCAGGAATGATGAGGCGATCTTCGTATCTGAACGCTGAAATTGGAAGTGGACTTGGATTTGTGAACTACAAGCAAGATGCTCAACGACCAACGATACGGCGTCACACCGCTCCTGAAGATATAAGGGAGTTCGGAAGCGTATCGACGCCAACGTTGGTGGTGTCATCCGAGAATAGTTTGTAGGGCCTTAGAGCCTCCAGCTGCGTAAAAACATGAGCATGTAACCTTTAGCTTCCTTTTGTAACCTTTAACATGAGCATGTAACCTTTAGCTTCCCTTTGTAACCTTTAACATGAGCATGTAACCTTTAGCTTCCCTTTGTTTCGAATTGCAGGATTACTCATACATATGAGTCTGTTTTCTCAAGTTTCCCTGACTCGCTTCAAACGCCTTCAGACAGCAGATGGAAATGCGCGGCTTGAGGCTCCAGTTATCATTTGCATGGGCATCTTTATCGGGCTGCTGGCCTTCTTCCCACTGATGTGCTTTGCAACGGTTTGGGTCGGCCAATGGAGGAGGCCTCAGGTGGAGGAATCGATGATCGCCTTCCCAGAGTCCGACCTCTCTCAGGCGACTCCCTCGTTCAGGCTGCCATCGCCCTTGAGTTTTAGGTGGCACCTGAACACCTACTATCGAAGGGTTTTGAATCATAATCGTTGGCTTCGACTTCAAGCAATCCGATCAGTAGAAGAAACCCTAGCAACCAAGACCATTCGCGGAGAAATACGCCCAGAAGAGGCGTGCGACGATATCCTGGTCTGAGAGAACTGTACAGAACGAAACGGAACACCTGGCTTCCGACACGACTCAGCATTCGACACTACGGAACGGAACACCTGGCGGCCTGTGTTGTGTAATTCAAGGCCTATCGTGAGGTTCAATTATGATGTGTTTCAGCGGCACCTGGGATGGGGTATTGAACGTCGCCAAGACCCCCATGATCAAATTTTGATACGACTCATTTTTTTTATGAGATAATTTTGGAATTCAAGTATGAAGACGTCTTGTACGATTTTGGTCGTCCAGCTTGTTAGCGGTCTTTCTTTTTTGGATATTGCAACTCCTAAGTTAAGCAATCACTA
>NW_027178848.1:0-3408 GCF_019968985.1 Porospora cf. gigantea B | reverse complement strand
CAAGTAGTTGCGAGTTGTATGTCGAAACATGAACCATCTACTCATCAGAACCAAGGTCATCGGAGTCAAAATCTAGATCGTCGATGTCCTCTCCAAAGACTCGCAGCAGGTTGGATTCTGCGGTGTTAGTAGCCTTTTGTAGGTTGGAGTTCGCAGCTTCTTCGAAGTAGATGCGTCCTGTCGTTTTACCGGCATTGGCTAAAGGGTCTGGCCAGATTCCCTTCTGAATCATCTCCTTGGCGAATTTATCTCGCCACTGGTAAAATGAATCTGCTGACATTCGTTCTTTCTCGGGTATGACAGGCAACGCGTTGAGGCCTTTGAACTCAGGTTCCTCGTCCAGGCGATCATCAGACATGTCGTCCGACAAAACATCGACAGTTGTAGCAGTGTCAGCTTTTGGTCTGGTCATGGCGTCAAACATTGACAACACAGGAGAATTGTTCATCTCTAGCCACATCTGGACCTCGGAGGCGATGGTGAACAGCATCTCCATCCCCCTACATTCCTCACCGGCTAAATCGATGACGTCCTTCAACTGAGCTTCTCGATCTCCATCAAGGTTGTCGTCTGCATTATGTCGCCAAAGAAGGCTCACGCTCCATGATGGTCACCACCGGAGCGCTCTCAGGATAGTCTGCGAGGAGGTCCATCTTGAGATGTGCTACAAGGTGCACAGGTTCTACAGGAGGTCGGAGGTGAAACTCCACAGACCGGTTGCCTATGACTTTGAACTCTTCCTCCGTGTAGACGCAAGCCAAGGCCTCTAATTCATTGGTGAGTAAGTCATCCATGCCACAGGTCCCTTCGCTATTTCGGAATTTCCACATGGCTGACGACCTCCACAACTACTTCGACGTCGCAGAGGAAAGTTGGTGTTCGGAGTTCCAGCAACCTCTGTCGTCGAAGGACGGTTGGAACTGGGCCAGAGAGAAATCCGTAAGATCATGGATTAAAAGCCTGTCTACGAAGGACCGGCGGCCCTTTCTCGCTTTCGGCTGCAAACTTTCGGCTGCTGCAGAGGCTCGGTGGGATCCGAGCACTGCAGCGCGCGCTTGTGTATGGATATATAGGGTCCGCGGACTCGTCGAGTACCTTGACGGTCTACAGAAGTACGTGAAATTCATGGGCGCGGTGCCTGGACGGCACACCCTGTGGCTCCGATTGCTTGCACTGCTTGTGACGGGCTACAACTCGCATCAAAACTCGTCTGCTGAGCGACGGATCCTGCCAGCTGAAGCTATCCTGCGGGCAGTGAACGGCGAGGCTTACCTGGATGCCGATGACGAAGGCTACCAGAGCATAGAGTCCACATGCTCTGTTCAAGGCGTGCGAGCCTTCTTCTGGGCTGTGGGTTGCTTGACGGATATTTATGCAGTGGATAATCTCTCCCACCGCTTTCACGTGGTCTGGAATACAGCAGGCTTATTCGCTGTTCGAGTCCTCAATCACTTCAGCCACACCTTCGCCCTATTTAACCGTTGTACTTCCGTACATAAAACGTTCATCAGAGCTTTCCGACTTATCGGAGAGGTTTCCAGGACTGATGAGGTCCAATGTCGTGTCTCCTGAAGCCGCCAATAACGAGAAAAGAGCGCTCGTGGACTACTTCGCTCAAAATCCTCTTGGATTACCGGTACTGGGAACCCCTGAGAGTTTTCGAGTTTCACCAATAGAAGGCGAGTACTCGGCAGAGAGGCTCGTTTTGCTTCTTACAGGTCTCCACTAC
Source organism: Porospora cf. gigantea B (assembly GCF_019968985.1). Classification (NCBI taxonomy): domain Eukaryota; phylum Apicomplexa; class Conoidasida; order Eugregarinorida; family Porosporidae; genus Porospora; species Porospora cf. gigantea B. The sequence goes on along the minus strand of NW_027178848.1, from coordinate 1,679 downwards.
GACATGATGCTTTCGCTCGTGTGTCTTCTGTTGGCGTCGGACGACCCGCTCTGCTGGGACTCCGCGATCGACACTGTCTCGGTAATTGCGGATGCGGATGTCGTACGGACGATGGCACTTCTACGTTGCCTTCAACCCAAATCTCAGGGCCGGCTTCTTCGCAAATGGCTGGCCGCCTGGAAGGGTGACCTCCGGGCGTTGATCGAGAGTCCTGCTGCCATTCTGGAGAGTGTCACCTCCGAACTGGTGGAGGTGGCTTCCAGCTCCCACGACACGGCGGATGAGAAACAGCTGCTGGCTGAGTTCTTACGTCACGCCCCTCACACAAAGGAACGACCGAAGCCACATCTGCTTTGTCTTCTCCGAATTGGAGAGCGACTAGAAGTTCCAGATGGACCAATATCCACAGAAAATCCCATCTGGGTGGAGATAATGCTGGAAGACCTCGCGACATCCGCCGCCACAGAGGATTTCGCAGCATTTCTGGCCTCAGCCTTGCACAACCCAGCCGTGGGCGCCCACTATCTCCGTGACCGGATTATCCCTACCGTTAGACGTCGTGACCGCGATTGCTTGCCCAAGCTCCTACCAGTGCTCCACCAGCGCTTTCTGGCCGTGTGTTCTTCGGAAGAGCCCTCCTTGATGGTGGATTGGGGCATTGTAATCGCAGAGTTGCAAGTGGATCTGATGGGCAACGCCGAGGACGCAAGGAGCACCTTGAAGTCGGTAGTCGAGTGTCTAATTACTGCTTTGGATCTCAACCTCACCCAAATGACGCAACCTATATCGCTGGTCGCCGCCAGATTCAAGAACCAAATCATTGGACGTGTTTGGGAGTACTGGCTGTCGGAGGAGTTGAAGGGTTCGGATAGCGACTGGGTGGTCGCTTGTGAAGCCTATCTGAACTATGTGTCCCTCACCCCAGACGTATGGGATGGCAGGGAGAGCCTTAACGACCTCCTCGGCGGGCATGAAAGCGGATTTCCTCTGCTAGACTCTATCGTGAGCCACTGGCTACACCTATGCGGAAGGCTCTCTGTAAATGTGGCGCGGCAGACCATTACCGTGGCTACCCTTCGATACGTTCAAGGTCACGCCGCCTCCGAATCGAATACTCTGGTTACAACATTCAGTCGACCCCGCCCCGCCGTCATCGAGCCGGACGTCAGCGTGCTGGCGCCTGCCATTGTCTTGCGTCCTTGGTCTTCGAGGCCTTCGATCTGTAGGCAGGCAGCTGCTCCTGAACGAGCATCGAGCTTCGAGAGGCTGCCCCCTCTTGTGAATGCTTTTGTAGCCTGCGCCACTCGATCCAACATCCCAGACACCGACGAAACAAACCGAATTGTAAGCCGTCTCCGTCTTCTTCCTGGGCTGCCCATTGCGGTCTCCAATGTCAAACCCGACGTCCTCGACGAGCGCGACCTGCTGCTGTCCTTCGCTTCGCTGATTGCGTCACCCGACGCAAGTCGGCTAATTTCCAGAAAGCACCTTGCCCACAAGCTCGCTCAGTTCGACAACGTCTTCAAGTGTGTCAATGACTTGTTGTGAAATGCGTAGAAATCCCCATCCGTTTTCAAGCAGCCCCGTTGAGGGATCGTCGCGGTCTAAAGGAACATTCCACCATTCATATCTTTGAATCCTTGGAAACTTTATTTTGACACCGGGTCGACCGAGAGTTC
>NW_027178847.1:0-25857 GCF_019968985.1 Porospora cf. gigantea B | reverse complement strand
GTTCACATCTGATTTGTTGGTGACTAAAATTCAGCATGACTCTTGAGCAGCTTGATAGCGCTGAACGTTGGTGGATAAGTCTGGTAGAACTCTCTGTCAATCACGCATCAGTTCTCGGGTGTACTCTTTCCACAAGAGCTGCGGAAAGACGTATACGAAAAATGGCGTCCGGCAGCTTTCATGCTGCTGCTGATCACGACTACGCTATCTGTGGCGCATTTCTGGAGCCAGGAATACACGACGCCGCTGCTTCTGGTGCCGAACGCCATATGCTGGATGACATTCCTGGCCGCCCCCAACGTGAGCTCCGAGGCGTAGTCACAGCAGACCCGCGTCCTTACTGCGATATTATACTTAGCTTTTTTGGGTATGATCGGCTCTAGTATTTTCCTTATGACCTTAATCTCCCAAGCTGTAGGTCAGCAGTGGGCCGAGCTCTCTCGCCTCTGGCTCACACTGTCCTCGTTGTCAGTACTAGATGTGGTGTCTGCAGTGAGTCAATAAGCGTAGTGATATCAGATCCTGAACCTCATTGTGGCCAACCGGATTCTCACAAGCCATGACCATTCTGTAGTGCAGATTACGGATGACACTGCATCGACCTCGTCGCATGAACAAGCACCATTCATCCCATTCAGGGGGCACTTCACTACTGTAGGCGAACCGCCGCTGTCACCGCGAACCTACAACTCCAGTGTTGTTTAATTGTGAATTGCTGATGGTGGTCCTCAACAGAATCTCAAATGTTCCTGTAATAAAGAAGAGGCGTCGCGAGGAGGACCCGGACCGCAATGTTATGGTGCAATTCACCTGTCCAGATGGGAACCCTGTGGGTCCGACTCTGGATCTGCCGCTATCGACCAACGCTGACCAGTTCGGGGAGCTTCTTCAGGGGTTTTTGTCATCTGACGAGAAGCATGATGCCTTCACATTCATGTTGGAGCCAGTTAACCTGGATGGCAAACCTCTTCCGTTGGCTGAAATCAATGGGAGTCTCTTCGATATCTTCAACCATCCCACGTTTCTGGACAAGATCAACACGGAGAGCGTAGTGCCCGTGAAGTACTTCCCTCTGGCTAAGTTCAAGATCCGACCAGTTAGTCGCTGCACTGCCGCTCTTGAGGGCCACAAAGAGGCGATCCTCACAGTGGAGTTCTCGCCTGATGGCTCACGGTTGGCCAGCGGCAGCGGGGATACTACCATTCGTTTGTGGGATCTGTGCACAGAGACTCCTGAGGTCACACTAACGGGGCACAAGCACTGGGTGTTGAGGGTCCTTTGGTCACCAGACGCTCAGCTGCTGGCTTCTGGCGATATGGCTGGGGACGTGAGGATCTGGAGAGTCGCCGAGCGCATAAAGACCCCCGCAGCGCCTAAGGCCGGCTCGACTCGTAAGAAAGCGCCTCCCGCCGTGTGCCCGGTACCTTTCACACTGCTGAAAGGACACAAAAAGCCTATCACTGACCTGTGCTGGCAACCACTTCATCTGTGGAAAACATCCGCGAAACTTGTTACGGCTTGCGGCGATGCGACGGCCGTCATTTACGACGCCACATCTGGTCTGAAAGTATTCACCCTATCCTGCCACACCAAACCAATCACGCAGGTTCGCTGGTCGGGTATTGGTGGCAACGAAGGTACAGTGTTCACTGCGTCTAGAGACACCACTATAAAGATGTGGGACGCCAGCACTGGCACGATGATCAAAGAGTTGAAGGGTCATGCTCACTGGGTTAACTCTCTGGCTCTGAACAGCGATTACGTGCTGAGAACCGGCTGCTTTGACCACACCGGCCGGAGAGACTTCAGCGGCGACGACGAAAAGAAAGCCATCGCGAGAAAACGCTATGAGGATTTTTTGAAGGACGTGGGTATGGAGAGGCTGGCGTCTTGCTCGGACGACAACACGCTGTTCCTCTGGGCACCGCAAGCTGACTGCAAGCCTGTGAACCGCATGACGGGCCACCAGCAGACTGTGAACTGCATTCGGTTCTCGCCAGATGGAAAATACATCGCTTCTGCCGCCTTCGACAAGAGTGTCCGCCTGTGGGAAGGCAGAACGGGGAAGTTCATCCACACGCTCAGAGGCCACGTCCAACGGGTCTACCAGGTGTCCTGGGCTGCGGATTCACGGCATTTTGTCTCTGCCAGCGCCGACTCGACCGTGAAGCTGTGGAGCGTCCGCGAGAAGAGGCTGCTGGAAGACCTCCCTGGTCACGCCGACGAAGTGTACGCCATCGACTGGTCCCCTGATGGAGCAAGGGTGTGCAGCGGGTCGAAGGACCGCATCCTTAAGATATGGCGGCATTAATTTTTTGTTGTGACCGGAAATGATAAAGAAGTTCGTCCGACGAATCCGTGGTAGACCAGAGCTCCTGCAGCAGGCATCGATCTCTGTGGAGGAGGTTCAGACCGTAACTTTGCCAGAACCGACGGAGGTTGCGTCTCCCGTGGTATTCTCTACGTCGTCCAGTGTCATTTCCGAGTCCTCCAGGGAATCTACGACATCTTACGTAGATGTCACTCCACCACCTTCCGCGTTCGTAAAACCTGCCCAAATCAGGTGGAGGACTGACAGCGTAGTGAGTGTTGGGCGCTACAGCAACAGAGGTTCGTATCGGCAGCGTGCGTAGCTTAGTGATTGGAGACGAACAGCTTTCGCGCTCCCTTGACAAGGGCTGTTGTGTTGCGGTGGCCTGGCTAGCAGGCGAGGACCCCCTGCAGATCCTTTCCATCTTCTCTGGAGAAGTAGACCACTTCGCTTTGGGGCAGAGAGTGAGCGGAGCCACAGCCGTCCGTTGGACTGCAGCCTCCCGAGTGTTTCAAGTGGACTTTGACACGACTCTGGTGATACGCCACGCCCCTCCCGAACTTGGATTCGTTTTCGTTACGCTTGTCTTCATTCCAGACTTCGATATCTCTATGGCAATCGAGAGATACAGGTGCCCTGATGAGAACACCTATACCTGGTGGGGTCGTCTATCGGCAACGAATGACTATCGGTTCGAGGGGTCTCGTGTGAAAGTGTCCAGAGGTCCTTGGATCGGTCAGTTCCAACTGTTTCCACTGTACACTGCTTGTGTCGTCCCAGAGGGTCCATCACCAGGGATGGTCTGCGACGTGAGCTTCACCGAGCAGCGGCTGCATACGGCAACCACCCCCCGACCCCTGGTCCAGCACGACGTATTGAGGCTGGTACTGGACTCGCACTGCCGAGGGCTACGTCCAGGAGACTCGCCAGCTGTTCTGTTGCTGGAGATGGACGAGCAACGCGAGAACTTGGGCCTGGGGAGCACGGTTGACCTGGCCCTCGGCGTGGTGCGGCTGCGTCAGGAGGTCCGACCCGCTATGACTGCGGCCTTCCCCAATCTGACGAGTGTTTCGCTGGCCAAGGCTGTCCGCTGCTACGTCATGGATGTGCGCGGTGTGCGGGACGCTCTAGATGGAAAGCTGCAGTTGGCGTTCTTCTGGTCCAGCGAAGCCGTCGCCTTCGAGGTTGAGGATGTTGTCATTCCACTGCCCCCGTTTCGGCCGCAGGAATGGGACAGCAGAGTGATAGAGGCTCGCGGTTCCGTTGTACCGCAGGCTGGAGCCGGTGACGGATTCAAGTCAGCAGTGGCCGTTTCTGATGAACGAGAGGTGCTCTTGTTCCCCGCGACACTTCCCTCCCTCCACGTTGGCATGTTCATCGACGGCAATCCCGTTGGTGTGTCGGGGGCAGCTCTCGACCTCCTGGGTGTCTGGGACGGCACTCCTGACGGATTTTTCAATTACCAGCTGCCCTTCAGGGCCGTTCCGGCCAACGTCTGTCGAGCCTGGGACGGCTATCTGCGAGGGCTTCCAAGCGGAGTACCAATGACCAGCGCTCTGAGAAAACTCGATAGGCTGTCTGACGTAAAGTTATCTGCGGAAGAGCAAGTCGGTTCAGTAAATTTGTTCTTGTCACCGGTGCCTGCTCATGGCGTGTTCGCCGCTCCTCAAGCTTACCGAGAGGCTATTAGGCACTTCTGCAACTCGGAGCCCCAGTACTCGAGGCGCCACATGGAAGGGCCGCTGTATGGGGACCGAAGACCATTCCACAAGATGCCTGCACATCTTATGATGCCTCCGAATCTTTCCTCCGGATTGGCAGAGTTGGAAGTCGCGTGCCTGGGCCGGAATCCCCTGTTGCAGGCGTCTTCTCGTGCAGATCTGCTAGCCCGGACCAGGGACAACCCCACTCCTGGGCGGCCTCTCGTGGCAACGCCGAGAGGCACGCTCTCCTCGGGTTCGTCAGTGCAGTCGGACGCGCTAGAGCCGCTTACGTTTGAGCGCATATCCGAATCTGAAACGCCCTCCGGCTTGTCTTCCGAGGAGGTGGCACAACTCGTCGATCCGCTCCGCTGCCTTGCCGTGGGTGATGGCTTGCAGGCGGCCCGTGCGGGCGAGGAGACGACGTTTGTCGTCCACGTACGCACCACAAACGATGAAGCAATCCGGCGCCCTGACCCTCCTCCCTCAGTGAAGTTCGAAGGAGACGTCAATTATTCGTACGAAGTCGTAGATAAGGCGGACGGTAGCGTTCGAGTGACTTATGTGGTTTCCAAGTCAGGTTCATACCGCATGCATGTGCTGATGGCAGCGGAATCGATAGCCGGAAGCCCGTTTGATGTCATCGTGAGCGCCGCTCTCGCCGATCCGGCAATGTTTTCGATAGACGCTCCTGGAGGCGTTCTGGACGGGTGTGTGGAGGCCTCAGGAACGCCTTCCGCCATCGAGTACGGAGCACTGGTTGGGCTGGTGTTTGGCGAGTCGTCCATCGCCCTGGACAGAGACGTTACGGACCCTATTCTTGCGGAGTGTTTGGAAGTCGATCAGATACCGATATCCACGAATCATTTTTCGTTGGAAGCCTGTGACATCTACGGCAACAAAGTTCAAGTTACTGGTTGTCCGCTTAAAGTGACGGCCACGGGTCTCGTCCGCCTCGTCGACGTCGTTGACAACGAGCAGGGTACCTTCGACATAACTTACAGAGTGCCTATCAACTCGTTGCAGCTGGCAATGATGCAGTACCCCAAGAAGGCTGAGACGCTTCGTCAGCTGTGGTCAGCAAGACGAACGCAGCATAAAAGTCTGTGGTTGGCGTCGGAAGCGGCGGCTCACGCCGAAGGAGAGGTCCTGCCAGACGAGCCTGCGTGGTTTCGCTCGTTGACCTGTGGCAAGGAAGGCGTCGGAACACTTGACTGCCACTACGGAGAAGTGCGCCTGGGCTGTACTCCGATTACTGTGGTGCTATCGAGCCTTCTGGAGCTGGAGCCGTACCTAAAGGCGGCGAGACGTTTTTGGGAGGCGACGCCACCCGACCTCGGTCCCCCGCCTGCCGTACCAGAGATCAACGAAGCCATCCGTACGTTGGAGGAGTTGCTGCACAGTGGCCAACCCTTTGATCGAGAAGCCGTCTGGAGCCTTGTGTGTCACGTGAAACACGACATCACCGATCTGGCAGAGCATTCGGAGGCGCAGGTCACCACCCAAATCGCCGCGCTGAGTCGAACCATCGAAAAAATGCGGTAAGCGGCTGAAGAGAGAGACATGCAGAACAATGGAGCGTCAGGAACGCGTGAGCTGCGTCGTGCGTGCAAAGATGGTGGCTGAGCGGGTCGCCGAGCAAACATCCAGCTCATCCGAATCCTCCACATTTAAAAAATGGGGACGGACGCGAAGTCCACCGAAGACTTCCCCCAGCAAAACCAGGCGGCCAAGAGTCACGGATCAGAGCTCGAGCAGCGACACGCCAGCTTTGCAGGAGCTGTTTGACAAACTGGAACGAGGCAGATTCGATAACGTTGACGACTATCTCGATCTCAATGCGAAGATTTCGGCGCAGCTCCACCAGTGGAACCAGGAAGTGGCAGCACAGCAGCACGATATCGCCGCCGAGATGATGCTTTACCGGCTGGAGATGCGATGGCTGGAGCACCGGACACTTTGGCAGGTGAACCGCGTATCACAGGCTCGGGCTGACGTTGACAAATTTCGTCAGGAGCTCGATGCTCTGGAGAACTCTCTCGAGGAGCGCGTTGTCGCGGAGTATGTACCCGACCCTCCAACGAGGGCAAAGAAAGTGCAGACCGAGGACGCGTGGACGTTTGCCCCGGCCAGTCTCTTCGCGCCTATCGTCAAGGGTCGACTGACAGGCGCGACATACGAAAGCGAGAGGCAGCGCGCTAGCCCTCTGCTCACAGCCATCCGGCAGCAAGTCGAAAGACACTTCGAAGCAGTCACCTACCGAGACGTCCAGGACTACCAGGGCCTTCTGAAGTCGGCGCCTTGCGTACGGCTTCTGCTGGAGCGGGTCTGGGACCACCTCATAGGCGTTGATGTGCCCCAGTTGATGACTGCGACGTCCTTCCGCGGATTCGTGTCGTCTCTGCACCTGGATCCTGTGCTGTTCTGGGACTTGCGGTCGTGTTCCTTCTTGGTCCAGCTGTTCAGCAAATTTTCAGTGCGACGGCACGGCGTCACTGGAATTCCTCCGCACTTCTTCCTGCCGTTCCTACGGGAACTGGCATACCTCAATATGGTTGGTAGCCTCGTACGACTGGCGCTGAGCAGTCGCCTGCGTGTGTCTACAGACTACCTGGCTTGTGCTCGGGACCTCTGCGTTGGAAATGTTCCCGGTCGAAACGTCGCCTTCCGTCATTTCCTTCAGAATTGCTTGCTGCCTTGGTACGACGCGGAGAGCGAGGTCCACAGCGAGCTTCCCAAAAGTTTTCGCGTCCTGCCGGATCCCGATGTCTACCGGGCCACCCTTCCAACTTGGATTCGCGAAGCTGCCTTTCCTATCAGCGCCTCGGACGCGCTGCAGAATCTCATGCGACTCGCATACGATACACTCGAAATCGACTCGTGTGAGGAGCAGTTCGAAGCCCTGTGCGCTGAGCAGCGCCGACAACCACAGAAGGCGGATCCTCCTCCTTTGCTGCCATCAACTCTCTTCACGTGGATTGCAGTGGGTGCTGCAGCTGTTTGTTAATGCAGGAAACTTTTCCTCAGTTGGAGCGGCTGCAGGAGCGACTGACAGACATAATGAATTCCACCGGTCCCGTCGTTGACGCAGCCGGCTTGGCTCATCTCCTGAAATGGCTCCACGTTGATGAAATTGTCCGCGACGTTCCACTGATTCAGGTGGACGATCACGACTCGCTTCTCAGACACGTCGAGGCGGTTTTAATTTCCGCTCAAGGCCAGCAGATCCATTTCTGACGTTCTTTTAATTTTCGAAACGATGCATCACGCAGTTTGACGAGCCTGCTGTTCAAAGTATTTCTGTCTCCTCCGGTGCTGCTCATAACAATCTAGCAGTCGAGGCTTGGCTCGATACCCGCAGGTGTACTTTAGAACCTTTCGCCTCTTAGGGCCTCGATTCATGAGGTCGAGGTACCAACACGCTACTCGCCGACATACGTTCAGTTTGGGTGGTTCCTGTGATATCAGCGATGACACGCTCGCTCTGGCGGGCGCGGCCAACGGAATACTCTGTGGCGGCTGTGGCGGCTGTGGCGGCTGTGGTGGCTGTGGTGGCTGTGGTGGCTGGGTGGGCAGAACCTGAGCTGCGCCGTTCTCGTCGATGTCGTCGACCTCGTCAGTCCAATCTGACTCCACCTCTTCTTGGTTGATCTGTTTCTGCAAGTTGGCTAATACGTTCTCGACGGTTTGGCCAGACACCAGCAGCGTCCAACCGAGCTCGTCTAGCGAATGGCTCTCGCCGAGCTGTTCGAGAAGTTGTAACAGTTCTACTGCAGTCTCTTTTACACGGATCTCCCCATCTACTTCTTCTAGCAAGGTCGCCAGGTGGGGTGGGACCTCCGTGTCATCTGATGGTGGGGGGAGTGGTTCTGGAGACTCGAACAGAGCTGCTACCCTCTGGGACATTGGATTGTCGGAGCTTGCGTAACAAGGGACTTCGGAGGCCTCTTGTCCCATGTCTCGCGGGGTGAACTGGGGCTCAACTGAGGTCGCACAAGAAAATTCCAGACTCTGCTGCGAGCCGACGTCAAGTTCGAAGGAGACCTCCGCCGCCTCTGACGCCAGCTCAGACGGAGACTCGGGTGTCGACCTGGCCGTGTAAAATCCGTCGTCCGATAAGTCAGAAACCTGCATAGCGGCGAGTTTCAGGCGAAGGTACTCGTCGAAGTCAAGCGACCCAGTTGTAATGGGTGCCGGCAACGGCTCAGGGGACTCGGCAGGACATTCTTCCGGAGTGCGATCCTGGCAAATCGGTAGCGTAGCTGAAATTGAGTGGCCCTCGTGTGGGGCAATATCTGAGGGACTGTGAATCTCGGTGGACTGACTAGCGTCTTCCGCAGCCAGGCACTCTAGTACGCTTGCTAGCATGCACACGTCGTGAGCGTTGATCCGGATTTTGTCGACGTCACACTGGGACAGCGGCCGGCCCGCCAAATCGGCTAGCTCTTGAGGAGTAAGGTTGAGAATAGTTTCCTGCAAAGGCGAGGAAACTTTGACGAAAGATTCTGGCGGATGACGAGTTATGGTGATGAAAAGCGAGGAATACGCAAAAAGGCCCGCAAAGGATACAGCTCCGGGCAGCCCTCGGCCGTTTCGTTGCGCAACCTCGGCCGCCGGCCGTGCAGGAGGCCGGCAACGGAAAGATGCGATCGCATGTGTTGCACCATAATCAGTGTGAGGTTCATATTCCCTTTCCGATCGGTGAACCAGGTTGATTAGTAAAGATGTGCCACAACGGACCTACAACGTCTTGATTCGAATTGTGACAAAGAATATAAAATTTTTGGAGATGCAGCTGAAGGTCTCCGTCGAAAGTGCCACAGGGTTGGAGCTACCTGACGGGGCGGTTGTCTGCGGCAAGATAGGTATGCTTTCACAGGAGGGTGATCTGACGAGGGTGCCGGTCACCGGAGGCCAAGCTCACATCAATAATGCCTTCGTGTTTGAATGGATCACAGAGTCATTGGACATGGACAAGGAACAGATCACATTGCAGCTGAGCACGGTGAAGGCAGGCGAGACGACTCCGGTGGACCTCTTCCAGCTTCCCGTTACCGAGGTCCCCTCCATCAGATCTGTCCTGGAGTTGAGAGAGGCCGGAGAGTCCAGCGTTCACCATCTGAAGGGCACTCTGACCCCTGTGCGCGTCACGCTTCATGTTTGTCTAGCGGGCGAAGAGGTTGTGAATTACAAGTTCGTATCCGTGACGGCTCGGTACCTCAAGAATTTGGACGTAGGAGTTTAGGAGCAACGTCATCCAGGCTTCCTGGATATCAAACGCAGGAGTTCACCTGCAAACCCACCTCGGAGACACTACCGTGTCGCTCTCCTTGCCCGTCGGCGGTATCGACGCGGACGGGAGCCTGGTGAACTTAGAAAACCATCACAGGTTTGAGATGGGGGACAACACTGACATAATCTCATTCAGTAGGTTTATGGTTAGCCCAATCTTCTCATGAGTCCTGCAGCGCTGGTTCGAGACCATCATAGCTCGCTGGCTACAGTGCAGTTTGATTTGAAGGGAGGTCTCGAGTCTGAACGCGTCATCGAGGGCGAACTTGGCCTGCATGACAACGAGATGCAGCTCATATGCCATCTGGGCATTCGTTTCGAGGGATGGAGCCTGGACGAGTATTTGGGCGAGTTCGACAGAAGAGCCACCGAAATTGAGTCTGCCGCTGCTGGGGTGACGTCGCGGGGACACGAGTCCGATATCACCACGGCACTGAAACGAGTTGCCACTCTGAGGCCGCAGCTTCGTGAAGCGGAGGATCCTGGGGATGCACAGCGTATCGTCGACGCCTTATCTGGGTTCGAGTTCCTTGGGAGCCGGTCGAAGACCCCTCCGTCAAGTTCTAAGCCCCCGAGACCCCCTCCTGCAAGTTCTCAGCCCCCGAGATCCCCTCCTGCAACGGTCTCATCTCCAACTACTTCGTCTCCCTTAATCACCCCTTCGGTGCCTCGGGAATCCCGTAGTCGCCCTCGTGGACCTCACAGCGTGCCTCGCGAGTTCTGGCTGGTCCATCACAGCTACGAGGTATGCCGGAGCCGGTGGCACAGCCTGCTCGATGAACCAGGGCTAGGGGAGTGCTTGACTGGAGACAGACGAGCGCTGGCTCTGATGGACGAGGCCGAGAAACACTGGAAGCAGGTGAAGCGAACATTGCCAGTAGCGACGAACCTCCGAGACAGCTGCCTAGGCATGGGGCCTGAGCTAAGCTTGAACCCTTCTGACAGGCGCAGTTTCATTGGTCTTTTTTACCGCCTGGTGGAGGAAAGAGTGCGGCTACAGCACTACGCACTGTAAGTATGCCTATAAGGGTATCACGTGTATCTTTTTTTTAATCGGTTTCCAGCGTCTGTTTAAAGAACGTAGATTACATCAGAAAGATACTTCGAAGTCGTCATCTCAAAGAACGTAGAATATTCCGCAGCGGGCCAGCGGTTCTCACTGCTTGCCGGAAGCCGCGGATTCGTCGAGAGAAACCAACCTGGTGGCCGTGTGGTGCCTGAGGGAGCTCAAGCAGCCTCCCGTTCATTGTTCTGGAACTTGCCGCCCAGGAGCATCTCCCTGTCGAAATCGTTGTTAGCGAAGCGCGCGCGATCGACTTTTCGCAGCTCTCCGCGAATAACGCCGTCGCGCTCGTGCTTCTGCGCTTGACGTCGGAGAGCGTCCACGCCCCCGGCGCCCCAGATTTCAAGATGCAGAATAGAGAACGAAGCTTGAAAGTCGCCGGAAGGAAGGAGGTTACCGCTGCTGAATGTCGAGCCAGAGGCAGTACAATAATTTTCCTCAAATTCGTGATGTATAAACAGTCTGTTCATGTCAGACCGACCACCGAATCCCAGCCCCTTGCTCAAACCTTGATTCTTTAGGTTCATTGAGAAGTAGTTCCCCCCGCTGCCATTAACGTGCAACGCCTTGAACGGTCTCAAACAAAACAAAAAGGACGAGGAGGACCCTCGAAATTGGGCGCCACCTGTATCTTCCACGCCGCAGTCGACGGCAGCACCAATGACATGGTCGTCTTCCGTGCGAATAACGAACACCGTTGGACCATCATAGTGCAAGATGCACTCCACCAGCTTTGCGAAGGACCTACCATCACTGGCCATGTCGTACAGACAGTGCCAGTTGTGGTTTTGGTATGCCGAATGTGACCTACGGAGACAAAAAAGACCGACGTCCGTCAGAAGGGTGGACGGCGAAGTTAAAAATGCTTGCCTGTATGTTTTCACAGTCGTAGTCGCCTTCTGCGGCTCCAGCAGAGCCGCTGACACCGCGTTTCGAACGATATTAGCTCCACTGATGCCCGGAAGGTCGACGATATCAGCTTCGCCGACCGTGTCCAACTCCTCTAGACAGAGGCCTTCAGCATACGCTTCTAGCGCCAGCAAGGCGCTCCCAGCGACGCGTACGTCCTCAGCACAGCGAGCTATGCCGTCGACCACTTGGATCCAGTGGAGGGCAGACGTGTCTTGGCCGAGGAGACGGCGCCATAGCGCCTTCATTGTGCGGTGGGTGAGCGGCGGAAAACGGGTAACAACGGATGCGATCGACACGTCACGGCTCAGCTCCGATGTTCCCAAGGCCTTCTGCAAATGACTGAGCTCGTCAGAGGACAGCTGCGTGTCCAGAGACTGTCGGGACTTCGACTCGGTAGTACCCATTTGTGTAATTTTGGGAAGACATCAGACATTCCACCAAAACACGCCCCACCTCCCTCCAGCAATGTTAGGCTCCTCACCAGTCTAAACCTGCTGACATGACTCAGAAATATAGAACAAGATTCGTCACATTTCATGTGAAGCCTAAAAAAATACGCCATAATCTTCGCAACACTCACCATGGACGACCCAGATATGAAGTACGACCTCGATCCAGCGGACCTCGATCAAGGCGAGGAAACTAAAGATCGACGTCGGAAGTTCCGGGAAGACGAGGATCGTGCCCTCGCAAGAATACACATCAACAACAACACCCCCGCCACTCTCAAAGCCCAGATTCAAAGGGCTCGCAACCGCCTGTCTGCGCAGCGCCATCGCCAACGACAAAAGGCCGGCATCGTCGACTTGCAGCACGAAGTCGACCGCGAAAAACAGCGTCGTATCGCCGCTGAAGCACACGTTCACCATTTGCAAGTGAGAGACCTGACAGCCCTTTACTCAGCGTGCGCATGAGGACCTGCGTCGGCAGTTCGACATGGCCAAGATGCACGCTACCGAGTTGGAGGCCCGTATTCGGGCGTGGTAAGATCGATATTTTATGAGTATCAACAGTTATCCCAGGTCCCTTATTAACAACTCGAACCTGGCCAGTGTTATTCTGCGCAAGGATGCGAACAACCAGAATTCGGGAGCCAGCCTTCCAGCGCCTTCCGTTTCGCCACTGATGCCGCCGTCTGGAGGCTTTCAGTAGACAATTTAGTTTATTTTGTAGTGATTCAACGAAGCATCTTGACAATTTAGTAAACGACTTTGCAGTACGCCTGACTCAATTAACTGAAACGTGCGTTCGAAGACACCCATAGACCAAAGCGAACCACGTGATAAGGCGCGTCGCTTTCACGTGCGTAACTCACCTGTGGCGTTTTGGGCAAACATAAAACTGAAGCCGGGCAACGACGACACGAGCTCCACGCTGCTCTCTGCGGTAAGGAGTGCTGTCCACGGAGCCAAGGTAGCGAATGGCCGCCCGCTAGCTTGACCATCGACGCTGTGTCTCTTAGACCCGAATGCTCACAACGGACCATTAAAATTCCTCGACACACATTCACTGAGATGAGAAGTTTTCACTCCCAGGTGTAATACCTGTCGGCCAATAAGTACGCTGGTTTCGAAATACCCGGAATCCCACTGTAGCTCGATAAGTTCCTCGGGTTCTAGGATCCACCTGGCTGACGCCTTCTTGAGAAGCATTCTGTTCAGAATGGCCGTTTGATCTGGGCACAGATACGCGTGGTAGAAGGCCGAGGAATCAGTGTCAAAATAGACCACGTCTCTATTATCCAGCGCAGGCTTCGCGCCGAGTGCGACTCCGATGGCAAGGCATTCGCCTCTCTGCAACCTGATGCAGTGCGTGAAGATGGACACCAGTCGGTCAGATCCCACGGTCCAAGCAAGGTTCTTGCTCAGCATCGCGGGTTGCTTGAAGCGCCTCCGGCGCAGCCTCGTTGGAAAATGAACCGACTCATCCAAGTTGCACTCCAATTGGAGCGTCGCCTGCCAACACCACAGCCGCGGAGTATGCTGACCTGACAGGCTGCTGACCAGACCGTCCAGAATCAAGGAGTCCAACCCGACAACTCGCCGTGCCAGCTTGACCTCTTCCAAGTTTAGTAGGCAAAACCGGACGGACTCGTACACGACTAGATTCGCACCAGAGTCCTTCCAGACGTCTTCCCGTTTGAGGAGCCACATATGCATGGCAGCCATGAGCTGTGTGAGGCCGCACAGGCACCCACCTCTGACTCCTTCACGCTTATGTCATCTCGGTTAATGAGCTCGGCGACCGTCGCAGGGTCCAACGTAGCGAGAACGCCGTTGGAAAGCCACAACTGAGGCACTCCCGCCAGTGTAGTCAACAGCTCGTTGTAGAGCGCGGTCCTTTGCAGGTGCTTCGCCAGATCCAGCAGCATGACTATGGCAGGAATGTGCGTCGTCTCCGCAATCAATCTCTCCAGTGTCGGCATCGCTCTAGTGATTTGGAATCTGATGGCCTCCATCCAAGTGGTCAGCAAGGTTAGTGGGGGCATTCCTGTGAAGGCGCCAGGTCCGTGATACGCAAAATTAATCAACCTGACCACTGCAGAGGGATCTACTGTCCGGATCTCCATGCGATCCACACTCTGTGCATCGAGGCGATCGACGAGGTCGTACATCATCGAACTGAGAGATTTGAGTATTCGTTTGTGGCATTTCACGCCCCTTGACTGCTCAGGGAGCCCCAGAGGTATCGCGCCTTGGATGACGCTCTCCAGATCTGGGAACGGCTCCACCTCCTTCGGTAGGAAGCCTCTAATTGTCACTTCGAAGTCTGGTGGACGGTCTATACCCAGGGGCACATTCTCAGCTCCGGAAGGAATAATTAGGTCCTTCAGGTTGTCGGGGTATCGGAATCGGCCAAGGATTGCCACAGGCAGTTGAATGTCGTCTCTGCGCGCGCCTCGGTGTAGTTCCTTGTCAACGGCAGACGCCCTCTTCACCAGCTCCTGACGCTCCTGCTCCAACTTTTTTAGACGCAGCTGGTCAGCAATCAACGCATTCAGCTCATCATTTTGATTGAGAGCTCGTTCACGCAACTCTTCGCATTCCTGAAGCGTCGCCATCTGGTACGCATACCGCCTGGAGGCTGGACGGTTTTTCCCAAAAAAAGGATGCTCACGCCTACAGACGAGGCTGAATCCCTCTGTGAAGGAGACGAGGGCTCTCACGCTGCTAACACCGCGTTGCCCTCAATGTTGCGCTGCGAATTGGGTGTCTATAAAGTGGGGGAGAGTTTGGGGGAGGGGGCGTATGGTCACGTGTTCAAGGCGCAGAAGGTCTCCGGTCCCGGGCCCTTGCATGTCGCGGTCAAGGTATCGTTCGACAGCCTTCGAAAAAACGAGGGTGTGTCGCAGCAACTCATGCGTGAGGTTATGGGAATGTCACTGACGGACCACCCTGGTATCATGCCACTACTCGCTCTCAGCGCGCCCCTACACAGCGGAAATCGACAGGCATCTGGTCTGTGGATGCCGTTGATGGCCGGAGACCTGTCAACTTTGGTGAACACTATGCGAGAAACGCTGACTCCAGAGGAGTACCGCCTGAAGGTGAAGCAGGTAACGGCGCAGATGCTTAGCGCTTTGTCGCGCCTACACATGCTGGGCGTGATTCACAGGGACATTAAGCCGTCAAACATCCTATTCACAGGCAGTGCCCACGATCCTGAGGTCACTCTCGCCGACCTAGGCCTCTGTCGTTTCGTTGAGAGCTCAGGCCTACAATCCCACACCGGCAAGGTGCAGTCGCTATGGTACCGAGCACCTGAGGTGTTCTGGAAGTCAGAGCGCCAGACGACCGAGGCTGACGTGTGGTCGTTGGGGGTAACGATTGCCGAGATGCTACTGCCCCCTGAAAGCCGCTCGCCGCTGTTGTCGAAGGCCGACTGCGAAGTCAGTGCCATCATGATCATCCTATCACTTATTGGTCATCCGACGGCGGCCGTCGAGACAAAGTACCTCGAAACGCTGCCGCTCTACAACCCGTTACTTCCTCGGTGTGCCGGCAAGCTTAGAACCCTCTTCCCCTGCGATGGGACGCGTCGATTTTTGAAGCGAATGCTTCGAATCACTCCCTTCCTGCGGGCCGCAGCAGTAGACTTGCTGCAAGACAAGTGGTTTGCGGAGATCCGATCATACGTCAGCAGCCTACCAATTACGCCCAGCCCAGTCTGCACCCAAGTGGAACACATGAATGGTACTCTCTTTGGTCAGCAGCCCAGTCTTACAGACTTCGTAGAGGCAAAACAAGCGGATTCGTCATCACAGTTTGTGAAGCTCGACTTTCCAGCCAAACCGACCAAGGTGACCAAAAGGGCCATCCGCAAACGCAAGAAGTGAGACCGTTCCGTTTGGAGTTGTCAGAGTTCCTTCGCCTATGAATCATGTTTTACTGAAATTAACGTTCACAAATCTCACAATGTCACACCTTGGTGATCGTCCGCCAGGCAGTAGTCTCAAGACTTCAGTCCCATAACGTGCCTGAATGATGTCCTACCTGCCCTCACTCACTGCGAATGCACCACCACGAACATGACCACAGCGTCCGCGCTGAGCTCGCCGGCGTACTCGAGTACGACACGAGGGGTACCTGCGGTGATGAGCAGAATGGTTGGTGCTGCGAGTGAGTCCAGATCAAGCATTTCAACTGGCGGGAAGCGCGCATCCCCCGACGAGGTGTGAGCCCGCACGGTGCCAACAGGGAGCACGTAGTCGTTCCCGTCTGCCGAGGCGTGAGCCACCAGCGTGCGGGTCTGTCGCAGCCGGTAACTCACGTCTGGCCACAGTAGCTCGAGCATCTTAGCTGAATGGGCGCAGGCCGGGGAGTAAAAAAGCAGCAGGGTCTCTACCCTAGAGACTGTTTGGGTGAATGTGGAACCCGAGAGGGCCTGTGTGGAGACCGCATCCCCGGACCTACCATGCTATGCCCCAAGCCAAGCAAACCAGGTGTGTCGCGGAGGCTGTATGGCATTTCGAGCCTCAGTCGAGCGTCTGTGGTGCACGAAGATAAGACCCACCGATATCCCTCTCCAGATGCTCCGAAACAACAAGACGCCAGCCTCTTCTGCTCCCAGCTAGCACCACGAATATGTCCCCGCTATCCTCAAGGTACCGAAACCCGTAGTAGTCCTTGAAATGGGCTCCCTCTACCCCAGAGAGCTGTACACACGCCCAGTCCCGAGCAAGACAGAGGTCAATCACGGCGCGTGACGCCGTCTCGAAGGCAACGATCGGCAATCCCTGCTGCTCTGCCTGCGTCAGGTCACCTCGTGCCCCCTACCAGTCGGAGGTGCTCTGCGTGGGCTTGCAGCACTACAGGAAACCGCCAGCGGTCAATTAGCGTGGACAAGGCCTTCGAATCTATTTGTGTGAAATAGTCAACCCTCCGTTCGATGGGACCGAAAGGTCCCTGCTGTACCATTCTCAAGGTGTCGGATTCGTTTCCAGAAACGAAGAATGCAAGTAGCCATAATCTATCCTTCAGCAGCTCCCCAGCTAGCTGGGCTGCCTGTTCGGACGTGATACGGAATTCCACAGCGGGGACCTTGAATTGAGTCAAGTCGAGGCTCTTGTCTACATGTTGAGCTACGGTCTGCGAGCTGCGTAGTGTATTACGTCCGCCCCCACCTAATGACCTCAACGGCAACTCGGTCGATATCGTGATGTTCAACGATGAATGTCTTTCCTTGGTACGTCCAGAGGAAGGATGGTATGTCTACAATATGAGCCTCCGTCGCCCATTCGAGCATCTCAGAGGACTCCAGGCTAAGCTCGATGACATCGAAGTCGTTCAAAGTTAAGGAGGGGTCTAGCGTGAGATCCTGAATTCGTTGTCGTAGCAAAGGTATTTCCGATTGCACATGGCGGGTAACCTCGCAAGATGGGGAGGTGGCTGTGAAAATACCAACATCAATGTGATCTGTCACACGTTGTAAGTCCTCCAGAGACACGATATTTCGCCAGAGCTGATATTACTGCCCGTCTGAGGCGTCACCTTGCTGGCGAAAGCTCCAGACCACAGCAAGGTCCACCGCATATAATGACGAGTTTAACACTTCCTTGGCTTCGATGTAACCTGATCTGACATATCAGATTTCGTTGGCTTCGAAGATATCTGATCCGACTCCGACTCATCAGATTTAGATTGACCGCGTTGGACAACCGCCAGGTGCGCAACGCTTGCCCCCTTACTTGGAATCCGGCCTGTCTGTGCTGAGAACTCTGACTGAGCGGGTCTGGGGGACGCAAGCCGGACTTCGTTGGGCCGGACGGCAGGAGAGTTGGCTGCATCGGAGGCCTGAGATGCGGGGTCGTCCTGTTCTGTGGGGGGCTGCAGCTGCGCCGGCGGAGGTTTTGACACAACAGGCGTCGTTTCGGATCGTCTTGCCGACGGTTCCAAAAATTGTTCACCCGGATCCTCCACCACAAGTGCAGACAGACTCCCTAGTTCGTTTACCGGTTCAGACTGACTTGCCGGTTCAGGCTTACATGGCGGTTCAGGCTGATTTGGCAGCGATGTCGATCTGCTCCTGACATCCGGTTCAGCGTCCTGGCTCGCGCGCTCCGGGTGGCGCTTTGTTCGTTGCGAAGGGGGCAAGGCCGGTGGCGGAACGTCTGGCTGCACTGGTACCCTGGCGCTAGCGGCTTGCGACATCCGGGAAGTTTGTCTCGTTTTACTCTTCACTGGCGGTTCAAAAAATTCATCAACCGCCGGTACCGCCGCGTCCTCTACCCGAAGCTCGTCCTGACTGACCTGCGGAAGCGGTTCGGGCTGACTTGGCAATGATGTCGATCTTGCATTTTGGCGCGTGAGCTCTGAGGACTTCTCCCGCTTGAGCTGCGTTCGTCGCGAAGGCGGCAGGGCCTCAGCGGCAGACTGAAGTTTTCGAGTCGTCGTGTCTTGAACAGTCTGACCAGCTCGGCTCTTCGCCGTCTTTGTGGAAACGAGACGTCCCCGAGAGGGTGTCATATGGAGTGTCGTCTCCAGGTGAGCCATTAACGTCGTCCAGCTCAGTGCCACCGTTTTGGCTGCACCATAGGCTTCCGCAATCTGTTTCCGTGCAGCCAGGGGTGTCATCTCCGAGAGAGCTGAAAATCTAGGCTTCCTCTTGGACAGTTGCCGAAGAACAGTCTTAAGATCGGGTCTCCGATTTTGCTCACGTAGTTGCTTAAATACATCGACGAAGCGATCCGATATATACGAAGTTACATCGTCCCTCCACGAATTAGATACAGCGTCCTCCACTGTCTCCAGCGCTGCATAGAAATCTACCAGATGTTGTGTAGAGTTGGAGATGGGCTGACGCAGCACCCGCTCCAAACGATTCAGGAGGCGCCCGCAATCCTTGCACACGTGTCTGAAGACTGCCCACTCAGCATCGTGGAGTACCGGGTCTCCCAGCACTGAGCTCGACACGAAGTTACGTAGAGCAGTCCCAACACGCATGTAGAAGTCGCGCAGCAGGGCCACCTGCCAGGAAACTTGGTGGAGCCCATTGTTGTTCACAGGGGCCACAATGAACTCGTTGAAGTGACTCCTAGCCTCGTCAATATGCTTCAGCATTGCTGGCACATCACGGGACTCGTACGAATTCCTCATCCCTGCTCGAGTGAAATGCACAAGAGCTGGCATACGCGAAACCACGTCTTGCAGCGTGGTACGTGCACGCATCTGGCCTGACACGAACTCAGGCATGCTGCCGGCGACTCCAGCCATAGGCGCGACGACCGCTAGGTGCGCGGCCAAACCCGACCTCTGCGAGAGGAGGTTCACGATCATAGGGTAACGAAAATGCCAAATATGGCTGCAGCAGCTAAGTCGGTTGACTTGACTCCAACGATCACCGGAACTGAGGAAGTGCCTGAGTCTCCTGTCGTGAAAGCCGACCAGCCTACGGCTAAGGCTGCGCCGGTGAAGAAGAAGTTCGAATTCGGTCAGAAACGACAGAAGAAGGCGGCTGCGGATGGTGAGTCCCCGTAGCGACGAAGACACAGCACCGAAAAGGGTTGAAGAGGCTTTTGTAGATGGAAGTGGGGCTGCCTTTGTGAAGGGGCAGACGTACGGATACGAAGTGCTCCTGGACAGAGTGCAGCTGCTTATCTCTACGCACAATCCTGGCCTTCAAGGCTCCCGAAAGATCATGGTGAAGCCCCCAGAAGTCTCAAGAGTCGGTTCTAAACGAGTTGCGTGGACGAACTTTGCAGAGATCTGCAAAGCACTCAACCGTACCCCGGACCACGTCTACCAATTCGTTTTATCAGAACTTGGTACTGTGGGTAGCGTCGCTGCTGACGGTCGCCATCTGGTTCTCAAGGGACGATACGGCCAAAAGCATATCGAGTCGCTGCTGCGCAAATACATCACCGAGTACGTCTCCTGCTACATGTGCAAGAGTCCCAACACTGAACTGGTGAAGGATTCGCGGACACGACTATTCAACATCAAATGCGACGCATGCGGCGCTTCCAGATCAGTGACGACCATTCGATCAGGCTTCCACGCGGTTTCAAGAGGCGAACGAATGCGTGCCAGAGCGTAGTGTGTGGAAACTGCAGTCTTTTTTGCCAATAATGCGAACGTGGATTGCTCTGCTGCCAGTTACGACGTTGGCGTTGCGAAGGCGGGTGCCTGAGCGGCACGTCCAACCGCTGGTCTCTACCCACCTCACGTTTGAGCCCTTAGAACATATCCTTCTAGGTGCGTGTGGTGATTTCACGTGATTTAGGCGCCGATGGGGAATTGACACTCACGGTGTCAGAGTTTTTAGGGTCCAATCTATCAAGTTCTCTCGCAAAGAACACCTGCTATGCACAAGACACAGTCGGTGCTGATTGTCCCGACTTAATTCTCTCACCAGCCGCAAGGTGTGGTGGCGTTTTTCACGACCGTCGTCGAGTGTCAAATAGCCTCCGAGCCTTCGTTGCGTTCTCAAATTCAGCGTTGGAGGAGGGTTTCGAAGTGTGCGTCGGAACTAATACTGCCTCGGGAACGCTTGTGCCCGGTTCCGTTCAGAGGATGGGACCCGTCCACCGACTGCCAAGAGTGCTGTTAACGCCAAGTTCCGCCACATACCACATCCAAATGCGTATGTTTATTCGTCCGGGGTGGGAGATGATGTCGCGATTGGCTGGAACCAACTTCACATCTCACTCCCTCTTAACACTATCTCTCAGGAATTGCGCAGGTGAGCTTTGCGACATCCTTGACCAGGCTTCGCAGAGTCGTCAGCGTACCATATAAGCTCCCCGACTCTCATCGACGACGCAGGCGCTCTTTTCTGCATGGCGCAAACTACATCGCCAGACGATCGCTTCGCCTTTTGGCGACGCGAGTACTCGCGGCTTCGCAGGCAGCAGCAGCTTGCGGCTGCCCTGGCCGACGAGAATGAGGGTCTGCTGCGCATGAAGCTTTGTCTGTACGATGACCGCAGTACACCGTTCGGCTCCGTCGTCGGGGAGGCAGTTTTCATAACCGACCGTCGTGATGCGATGGCTCTGGTGGCCCTCGTGACGTTCGTCAGCGCCGCTATGCCGCTGATGGGCTGCGCAGCGTACTCGTGTTACGACATCAAGTTCAAACGAATTAGGACAGACTTAAGAAAATACCGGTTGCGTCAGCAACGAGACGCCGTGAGACATGCGAGCGCTGGGCATTCAGGTGGAGACGGAGCTATTTCAAGCTATTGGGATGTCGGCTGAGTCCGATTCGGCTTCAAGTGACGACGACCAGGGGAGACAGACCCCCGAGCATCCTTTGGAGATTCCACTCTTCTCCTAACCTAGCGCCCCCACCGCCTCCTGGACTTCCTCAGGTAGTTGTTTGGCTGTACTACGACCTCCTTGAAGTGCACGTCGATAGCACCTATCTGCTCATCCTTCAGAATCGCCGTGGACTGCTGCATCATTGTGTACAGCGCGAGAGACATTATAACCACACCCGACGAGAGAAGCGTATCCACGATCTGGCGTACCACCAACTTTAGCGTTTCAATGGCTGCTGGTGGGGGGTCGATTCCAACGCCGCCGCGCTGCGATAGTAAGCTATCGGAAGGCATGCATTCGTGTGCAATGACGGCCGCCATCAGACGCCGCAGGTCCGTAACCAGATGCACGTGGACGTGTTTTAAACGTGTAGAAGTGGTCGTGGTTGTGGTCGTGGTGGTGGGGGTCGTGGTGGTGGTGGTGGTCGTGGCGGTGGTGGTCATGGTGGTAACAGGGTTCCGCAACCAAAGCTAATGAGAAAAACTACAGGATCTCACTGGCATAATGAGTGGAAACCGATTCCTCTTTCTATTCCGCTGGACAGAACACATGGCCATATCCCGCTTGGATGACTGTCTCCCAATCTCTTGAGACAGTCTCCCAATCTCTTGGGTCCGGACTCCCAGGTACAGAGGGCACGGCCCCCTGATTCTCTCGCAGTCGGCTAGCGCGTCTACCAGAGAGTCAACCTGAATCACACCGGTCGTGATTTGTTCGAAGGCTTCCACAGGAGAAACGAAGCGAACGAATCGTCCACTCAACTCCACACCTCTGAATGCGTGCAACGGGAAGTACTCACTGGCTGCTTGAGTGGAAGTCTCTGAACGTTGATGAAACCCTGTCGAACTGCATGGACGTTTCAGCGAATCTAATGAGCAGTCACATGGAGACCTACAGCGCCTTTAGAAGCCTTGGAGTCCACTGAGAAGCAACCGACGACGTAACCCCTGACGGGTCGCGGAGTTTCTGCACAAAATCACCGGTGTCAACATAGCTGGCACACGAGTGGCTGCGTTCGCCTACCAGGGCCCTCCCACTTATTCGCGTCCTGACAATTGCCAGTGGTGCTATCAACAGCCAGGCAGAGGCATGCTAGGAGAGGGGGTGGTACTTCCACCGAGCGCGGATCCTTAACGAAGGGCAGCGAGGTCTCGATATTCACTGTCGTCAGGATGGCAAATTCTGCAAGACTGTCAACAAGCGAGTAGATATTCGTTGCCCAGAGAACAGAGGACATCACCATGAGGAAGGAGACGCAGATGTAGGTCATGAACATGATGTTTGTGTGATTCCTGCTTTCCGGACCACCACGAGCCTCACCGTAACGCCAAACGTGCTGAGAAGCCTCCCACCACCGAGCACCCAATGGCAAGGACGGACATAATACGCAGCAAACTCTGCGGTAGGAGGTCCGACATGTACCCACATCGGAGCTGAGGGCTAGAATCAACCAGAGCAGAGCACCTAGAGTGCTTAATAAAACCACTGTAAAAATTACAGGCTCCACACGTCTACTGAGCAAAGGATCGACGTCGGCCGAGTGGGGAAAAATTCCAAGAAGACGGTTGTGGCGATCCGCCAGGCCGGCTACGCGCGACGAGGTCAGGCGTCGGCACCGGCACAGGGAGGGTGACTCCGTGTCACCAGCTCCCGACCACGCGTTGGACGCCTCCACAGAGGTGTTGCTCTGGCTGCGATCGGCCTTCTTTGCGTCGTCGGCATCGCTTGGACATGGTTCGTCCGCTGCGACAATTGGTTCATCAGCGCTGTCTGTGATCGATAATTCCGACTCAGACAGCGAAAAATCCTTATCACGTATCGTCATGGCAGTAGCATGGGTCATCGCCCGCGGAATGCAGCGTTGTCGTCGGCAAGAACAACCCTCGGGCACGGGTCGTGTGAGAAGCAGAGGCTGATGGTACAAGGCAGAATAGCATTCCGAGACGACTGACCTCTGGGAAGGAGTTTGCGTGCCGGCAAGGGTGCCGGCGACGGTACCGTGAGCGGCGCTACCGCTGGCGAGTTGTGAACGACGCCCTCCTGTGGAGATGGTGTTGGCAAACCGCACAGTCCGGCTCGGAGTATCGTCGATCCAGTACAAACTGTCCGTCATCTTGGACAAGTGGAACATTTGGCGACCGCTAGTGAGTGCGCGGCTCTTTCCATTGCCCGGCTCAAGCAGAGGCGCCGGTTCCTCCTGCTTCTGAGCAAAACGGTGATTCATCACTAATAGCACGATTTCATCATAGGCTGTTCCACACTCCCTCTCCCGCCTTGAACTTGGCGTCCACGGCGACGCCCTTCTCCCAGGTCCCCGTCAGGACGTCACCGTTGGGCCACGTCATGCGGCCCTTGCCGCAGATCTTGCCACCCTTCCAGCTGCCCTCGTATTTCCTTTGGTCGTCGTAGCAGTGGTAGCACCCATGTCCGTGAGGTTTGTTAGTCTTCCACTCTCCTGTGTAGCTGCTGTTACCTCGCTTGTAGACCATACGACCTTTGCCCTCCATTGACTCCAATTTGAAACAGCCTTCATACACGTCTCCGTTAGCAAAATGGTGAGAACCCTGGCCATGCTTCTGGTCTTGATACCACTCCCCATCATAAGTGTCACCGCAGCCGTACTGCGCGGTGGCTCTCCCGTCCACCTTCCCGTTCACGAACTCGCCTTGTATTAGGTCGCCACTCTGAGTGCTCAAGGTTCCTTGACCGTTCTCCTTATCGTCTCGGAACTCGCCTTGGTACCGGCTCCCACTCACATAGAGAAGAACACCTTGTCCATGCATCAAGCCGTCCTCCCATTCGCCTTCATACATGTTGCCGTTCCCGAACTTCATGAGGCCATGGCCTGTCATCGCGTCGTTTGTGAAGTCTCCTTCATACACATCCGCGATGCCGTCACTCTGAGGGATCGTTTTGAGCCCCTTACCATGCCTCTTATCTGCCTTGAATTCGCCTTGATAGACGCTGCCATGTCTGTCCTTGTACGTCCCAATGCCCTCCTTGAGTCCGGCTACGTAGTCGCCCTCATAGACGTCTCCGTTTCGACATACCATGCGTCCTGGCCCATGCATCCTGTTGCCCCTCCACTCGCCTTCACAGATGTTGCCGGAAGCCAGAGTCATCATCCCTTTCCCTTGTATAATGTCATCTTGCCATTCTCCAGCGTAGCAGGTGCCGTTCGCCCAACGGAGTGTACCCTGACCATCCCGCTTCCCTCTCTTAAACTCCCCATCGTACACGTCTTTGTTGGCGTAGATCATACGGCCTTGGCCGTGATATAGCCCTTCAGCATTATAGACGCCTTGGTACACATCACGAGCAAAGTTGGCAACCATATTAAATAATGTCACGTAATTGCTGGACATTTCCAACATGCTCACGCTCAACTTCACTCCAATGAGGCCCTTCCAATTTGAAACAGCCTTCACCCTGGCCACGCTTTTGGTCTTGATACCAGTCCCCCCAAGCGGACGGTGGCTCTCCCGTCCACATTCCCTTTCACGAACTCCCTTGAATGAGGTCCTTGACCGTTCTCCTTGTCGTCTTGGAACTCGCCTTGGTACTGACTCCCGCTCACACAGAGAAGAACATGCATCATTCGCCTTCATACATGTTGCCGTTCCCACTTTATGAGGCCTGTCACCCTCATATGACGCATCTTGCCATTCTCTGCGTAACAGGTCTCTAGTGTAAAACAGGTGCCATTCGCGCAGCAGAGATCACATCGGCATTTATTTAATTTGTTACATCAGCATTACAGACGCCCTGGTCAGCATTTTAAACAATGTCGCATAACAAGGTCATACTGAGGTTGGACCTTCCAAACAGAACTACTCTAGGGGATTAATTACGATAAAGAAAGCAATATACAGCCGTCGCTCGGTTGGGTGACGGTCAAAAGTATACGCGAGATATGGAGGACCAGCTACGCCGATCTAACGAGCTCGCGACGCATCTAAGGAAGTCCCCACAAAAAAAGTTGTCATCATCAAATGCTGCAACTAGGGGAGCGACAACAATAAAGAAGGCATATAAATATACAGCCACAACCCAAGGGTGACGGCATAAAACGTACAGCCGTCGCCCGGTTGGGTGATGGTCAAAAGTATACGCGAGATATGGAGGACCAGCTACGCCGATCTAACGAGCTCGCGACAGGTCAGGCATCTAAGGAAGTCCCCACAAAAAAAGTTGGATTCGAGTTGTCATCATCAAATCCTACAACTAGGGAACGACAACAATAAAGAAGGCATATAAAATATACGGCCGTCGCCCGGTTGGGTGACAGTCAAAAGTATACGCGAGATATGGAGGACCAGCTACGCCAATCTAACGAGCTCGCGACAGGTCAGGCATCTAAGGAAGTCCCCACAAAAAAAGTTGGATTCGACTTGTCATCACCACATCCTAAAACCCTGGTCAGTGCAGATCTTGAGTCGTCAAAGCGAAAGCTCGTAGGGGTATGTTATCATCCGCTAGTCCCCCCTCTTATGCTTCCCATTTTGGGTGATATCAGTTATACGTCCCTTCACCACTCCCTGAGACAGAACGGAGATAGAAATTCGCGAATAAACTCCAGCGGCGTCAGCTTAATCTGCTTATCGGACCGCCGACTTGCTGCTGATGACCGCCCTTACTGTCGACCAAATGGAATACACGTGCACACTCGCCACGCTCATCCTCAGTGATGAGGGCGCCGCTGTGACCGAGGCTAGTATCAAGAAACTGATTGCCGCTGCCGGCCTTGAAGTTGAACCCTATCTGCCTATGCTCTTCTCTCGCGCCCTCGGGAAGATGGATGTGTCTGAGCTCCTGACTAAGT
>NW_027178846.1:0-3442 GCF_019968985.1 Porospora cf. gigantea B | reverse complement strand
TCGACGCAATGCTCTTCGTTTTCGGCAAACGTGCCCTCCAGATGCGGCAGAAAAAGATCTCCGACCTGATCCACCGATCGAAGGGCACCCGTTGCAGCTTCGCACGCGTGAGCATCTACTTCTGTGACGTGACTGAGGATGACGGCGCCTTCGAGAAGGTTGAAGGGTCGGACTTCGTGGTGTCGCGAGAGTGCACCATGGAGGGGAGCTCACGGTATTGTCTGGACGGACGTACAGCCCAAATGAAAGAGATCACAGAGCTTTTGAAGAGTAAAGGCGTCGACCTCGATCACAATCGTTTTCTGATCCTGCAGGGGGAGGTGGAGCAAGTCTCTCTTCTGCCTGCAAAGGGTGAGAAGAACAAGGAGGGGCTTTTGGAGTTCCTAGAGGATATTATTGGCTCGAACAGACTGATTCCTGACATTATGGAGTCAGAGAAGGCCTTGACGGAGGGATTAGAGGACGTAAGAGAGAACAAAGACCGCCTGAAAGTCTTAAAGAACGAGCTGGACAACTTGGAGGGTCCGGTGAAGGATGCTCGCCGGTATTGCGAGATGGAACGTCAGTGCAAGGTGACTGACGCCAAAATCGAACGAAAGGCACTGGCACTTGAGGACTCGAGGATGAAGGAGAACCGCGAGCAGCTAGACGCTCTGCTAGTCGAGTGGGCCGCATGGACCCGCACTCTGGATGCCGACCGACAGAAGAAGGTGGAACTGGAGAAGGAGGTGGTAGGCAATGTGTCCAAGATCAGGAAGCTGCAAAAGCACCAGACGAAGCTGACCGCAGAGATGCAGACCATGTCCAACGAGGACCACGCACTGGACACTGCCAAGACGAACCTCAACAAGAAGCTGGGTACGCTGCAGAGAGAGGTGAAGAAGCTGAGCACTGCCAGCGCCGCCATCGACGGCCAGGTCGCGGAGCACGACAGCAAGGCGGCCCAGTTCGCCAGTCGGCTTCCCAAAGCTGAGGTGAGGCGGCCACTCTTCTCTTACGCAGAGCGAACTGGCGAAGGCTCGTGATCGCATCGAGCTTCTCGACCAGCAAGTGCAAGGCGAGTTGGACGCGCGCGTTGCCGAAAAAGACTCCATCGAGCGGCGTATGGAGCCACAGAGGACTGCGCTCTCGGATTTGAAGGCACAGAAGAAGATACTTGACTCGAAGCTGCAGCGCTTGCGGCTCAAACAAGACGCGGCCGGGCAAACGCCAGCGTCTGTATACAAACAACTCAAGGAGGCAACGACTCACCTGGAAGCCGTCCAGGTGCGTCTCAAAGACAGGGCTGTTGAGAAGGCCGCCGAGGAGGCCAAGCTCACCAAGAGCGAGAGCCAACTGCGACACCGAGAGGCTGCTATGGCCAGGGCCGAGGATGAGTGCCAGGGCTTTCGAAAGATGGCGGAGGCCGCGGAAGGCCGCTACAACGAGCAGAGCAAGTCCCGTTCCCTAACGTCCGTGGTCATGCAAGCCGTAAGCGACGGCAACCTGCGAGCGCTGGGGTCTCTGTGGGACATGGCTTCCTACGACCCGGAATACCAGGTGGCATTCGAGGCGGCAGGCGCTACCAAGGACTACATCGTCACGGAAACCGAGGAGGATTCCAGAGACGTGGTGAACTTTGCCCGTGCCCGCAACTTGGGCCGCGTGAGCTGCCTCGTGCTGCCCGTGACGGTCAGGGCTCTCGAGAAGCTGATGGGCAAAATTCGAAGACGCACGGACTATCCGAGGGACAGTACCTTTCTTATGGATCTGGTGGAGGTAAAAGACGACAAGATTCTACCGGCGGTTTGCTTCGCGTTGAAGGACACGCTGCTGGCTCAAAATGTAGTGGACGCTCGTCGGCTGGCTTTCGAATCCGGGAGTCCCCTCCGAGTTGTCTCCAAGTGCGGCGTGCTCATTGAGAGGACGGGAATCATGTCTGGAGGAGGGGCCAAGAGATCTCGAGCTCCGACAGGGCCGCCCGTGACTCTGCAACAACTGGAGGTCATGAGGAAGGAAGCGGAGATCTCTGCAGCCCACCTAAGGAATCTTCGGACCGAGCGGAAAACGCTTGAGATGACTGTCAAGACCGCGGCGGGGCGCATTGCTAGTTTGAAGGTTTCGATCGAAGACCTGCAGGCAGAGGTCGAGACACGCAAAGAGTCGATTGACACAATCACCAAGCTGGAGGGGCAAACCGCGCCGGAGCTGACGACCGAGGAGAGGAGGCAACTGAACAGTTTTGGGCAGAAGGCGGAGAAGCTAGACGCGCAGCTCGGGGTTTTAGAGGAGGCGGTGTCCAAGTCCAAAGCACAGGTCGATGAGATTAACGAAAAGATCGACTTGGTGGGAGGCTCGGAGCGTGCGACTTTGCGAAAGAAGATCGACGCGCTGACGACCGAGGTCACAGATATGAAAGACGTGTTGGACGACGGTCCTATGACAGTGGAGCTACTACACAACAAGAAGGAGGAGCTCGACACAAAAAAGATTCCGGAGAAGAAGGCGCAGATCGCCAAGGACCAAACTCGGCTGAAAGAGGTGGACCAGAAGAAAGAGGAACTGCTGGGTAAGGCGCGAGCCCTCCTTGACCGCAAGTCAGACGTGGAGTCAATGCTGGCCACCTACGACGCCGAAGTGCAGGCTTGCCGCGAAAAACTAAAGGAGGTGGAGGAGCTTCACAAGGAGGCGGGTTTAAAAGAGGTCGAATTTCAGAACCAGCGGTCTGACCTAGAAAACGCTCTCGAACGAAAGAAGGCAGGAGTGCGCAAACACCTAAAGGCCTTGGAACGCCTGAAGGCGGAATACGATGGCATTCCAGATCTGCAGTCTGCTCAGCTGGACGCAGACAGCCCACGCGAATCCCAAGAGACGGAGACCGCTGCCGTGAAAGACAAGAAAGATGATACATTCGACTCAGTTCTGGACTTGAGCAGTGAAGAGTTGGAACAAATGGACGGCTTGGTGCTGGAAAGCCACTCTGAGAAGCTGCGGATCAACCTTGAAAACGTAGTGAGACCCGACGTTCGGGTGGTAGAGCGGTTTACAGAAATCAAGATGAAGTTCAATAAGAGACACAGCATTTTCGACAAGGCACGTGAGCAATGCAACCAGCTCAAGCGGGCCCTGGAGGCGTTGAAGGCCACCAGGGAAGCGGAATTCCGGTCCGGCTTCAGCAGAATAGCTCTGCGTTTGAAGGAAATGTACCGGATGCTAACTGTCGGAGGAGATGCGGAGTTAGAGATAGCTGATCCTGATGACCCCTTCGAGAGCGGCATTCTTTTCAGTGTGCGACCTCCGCACAAGAGCTGGAGGCCTATTCGCCATCTTAGCGGCGGTGAAAAGACGCTGTCGTCTCTAGCGTTGATATTCGCGTTGCACCACGTGAAGCCGTCAGCCCTGTACTTCCTGGACGAGATCGACGCTGCTCTGGACTTCCGCAATGTCACCATCATAGCCAGAT
>NW_027178845.1:0-3448 GCF_019968985.1 Porospora cf. gigantea B | reverse complement strand
GTGTAGCAATGTGAGCCACCAACGCCATGTCGGCAGACTCCTGGACGGAGTTGGAACACAGCATAGCGAACCCCGTGGCTCTACAGGACATCACGTCGGAGAGGTCGCCGAAAATCGAAGCGCCTGTCCGCCTGCCTCCGACAGTGCGGACACTGAAAAAACTGGAAACAGTGCGGACACTGGCGCCTGCTGCAGTTGACGAACGCTAGAGACGTTGCCAAATGCATTGAGTTTACGCTGAGCACTCAGGCTCTCGAAATGCTCAGAGGCGGCACTGGAGGGGGTAATGGGGTAGATAAACGCGCCGTCTACGCACACGTGCGCCGTCTCTGCAACAGCGACAGAGCCGTCAACGATAGCAGCATGGGAGATACGTCCTTCGAATTCCTTCTCAGTAGACATCTCTGTCGATAGTTCTTACTTGGTTCTCAGCGGGTTCCAACATTTGTGAGGGAAGCGTCTCTGCTCATATCAGTAGATAACACCGCATCTTTGACCTAGTATTACGTTATACAAATTATGTCATCAAACAAAATGACTCTCTACCAGGCCTCGACATTGTAGCGACCCTGGAGAATCAACTGGGTCAGACGCTCATCAGCTTCCTCAAAACTAAGGCCCCCGTTCATGGAGAGCACTGTCGTCACAGCACGTCGAATGTCCATAGGGACTTGCTTCGCAGATCCACACAGGTAGAAGTAGCCTTCTTCAGTGATGAATCGTTTGAAGAAAGTGTCCGGATCGTTGTAGATTTCATGCTGGATGTAGTGCTTCTTCTCCGTATCACGAGAGAAAGCACACTTCAGCTCAGTCAAAACACCCTCCTTCAAGTATGCATTCATCTCGTCAGCGTACAGAAAGTCCTTCGCGGCGTAACGGCATCCGAAGTAAACGGTCATGGGTCCAACAGGTTTCCCAGATCTCTTCAGCCACGCACGGTGCTGGATGAAGGCTCGGAACGGGGCTAGACCGGTTCCCATGCCAGCAACAAGGATTGGGTGCAGGTCGGTAGGAGGGAGGTTGAAGGCGGTGGCCTTGATAGCGCCACACACGGTGTGAGCGAGGCTCTCCCCAATCTGGGCAAAACGGCGAATGGTGCCAGTGGCTTCACCAGTGCGAAGAGAACCCTGAGGGTTCATCCAGTCGACGATACCGACGCACAGTTGCAACTTATCCACCCCAACGAACTTCTGACACGAGGCAATGGAGTAATACCGGCACCTGACAAGAGGAAGCAAATCAATCATCTCCTCTAGACTGGGCATAATGCTGGGGTAGATCTTCATAACATCGAAGAAAGTCAGCGACGACTTCAACCACCCCTGAACCTGGAGTTTTCCTTCGTCGGTAGTCATAAGTTTCTTGGCAGATTCCTTCTCGTTGGGATTTTTGCAGTGCTTCCAAAGGCCATCATAGAAACCGCGAGTTGGCTTGCCGGCGAAGTCGAGGCACTCAACAAAGAGCTGCCTGACAGTAATGTCGTTCTCGAAAAGTACGTCGTACTTAGCATTCGATTCGCTCCCGACAGGGCGAATTTGCACCCACCGATCGGGATTGTAGCCGTAATGCATGCAGAACTTATCAACCTCGATGGGGTCATTCTGGGGCCACAGAGCCAGGGAATCTCCAAGAGCGTACTTCATATCCGATCCGGAGAGATCAAATTCAAGGTGACGAACCTCCACATCATAATCCGCAGGAGTCATCCTGCGGTTCTCCACGAGCTTGATGTGACGTGCGCCCATATGCAAGCAAGGCTTAACCTCGCCAGCGGGGCGGTCCACAATGTGATATACGGGAACATCAGGAGTCTCCGACACGTTCTGTTCCTCTGGAGCCTTGACGGCCAACAAATACTCAGGGAACCAATCGGCGAAAGCGGTTTCAAACTTGTCGTCATCACAGTCATCGCCCAGCCCGACTGACATCACCTCAGTGGCACCAAGCTCCACAAACCGCTTATGAAGGTTCTTAGCTGCAACGTTGAAGTAGACGTAACAAGAATCCCCCAAACCAAAGGTGGCGACGTTGACGTTCTCAAAAGGCTTCTCCTCGGCGTTGGCCTGGCGCAGACCGTCCCAGAAATCCTTTGTGTTGCCGGGGAACTCACCCTGGCCTGCAGTAGAGCAGAATATGACGACATTACGCATAGCTGCAACGTCCTCGACACCAACTTCGTAGAAGGACTTCACCTTGGCAGTAAGACCGCGATTCTTGAGGGTTCTGCAGGCACGACCAGCAAGCTCTTCGGCATTGCCGGTTTCCGATCCATAGAGGATGAAGACGGCATCCTCGTCTTGCCCTTGGCTGTTGATTAGCTGTCCGTAGTCGCCGTACTCGGAGCGGAATTTGAGCCTCTGGAATCGTTCGACAGCCCACTTCTCCAACTGCTCCAGACACTTATCCGCCATCTCTGGCTTTGTACGACGTAGAATTGAAAATCGGTTCTCCTTGTTCAGCATGGTCTTGATGTCTGCCTTAAGCTTCTTAGAATCCAACTGCAACGGTAGCTCACCGACATCAGCCAGCGAGGGGTTGAAACGGTAGAGAGGCCAGTAGCCGCTGTCAACCGCCAACTTGGTGTGCTCGATCTGCTGAGAGAACGGCTTGATGTACTGATGCTCGATGCAAGGGCTGTACGCAAGGATCAACGAAGACCCATTAAACCTCTCCGCTTCAACAACTGCGCGCACTGTCTGCGCCATGTTCGCAGAGGAAGAGATTGAGGCCACGTAGACGTCGCCGTACTCCATCATGAGCATACCAAGATCCTTCTTGTTGCGGGTTCGGCCTCCTGTGGCGAACTTATGCACAGCACCTGCCATGGTTGCCTTAGACACTTGACCTCCTGTGTTGGAGTACACTTCGGTGTCGAGAACCAACACATTGACATCAACGCCCTGAGCCATGATATGATCCAATCCTCCATAACCGATGTCGAACGCCCAGCCGTCACCTCCAATCAACCAAATGCAGATCTTTGGCAGCATGTCCTTGTTCTTCGCGATCTCATCAAAAGTCGGATGCTTGGACGCCTCAGCGTCAAGCGTATCCTTCAAACCTTCGAAGGCCTTTTGACACACGAGATCGTTGGTCCAACCAACCTGCCAGTTCTTCAGGTGACTGAGAACGATAGGATCGCACAGGTCAGCAAGCTCCTGACTGGTGACGACGGAGTCGACAAGGCGCTTCAGGTATTCTCGACGGGTGGCGATGGACATCACCATACCGTATCCGTATTCGGCATTGTCCTCAAACAAGGAGTTGCCCCAGGCGGGGCCGAGTCCCTTATGGTTGGTCGTGTATGGCACGGAGGGGAACGAGCCACCCCAGATAGAAGAGCACCCCGTTGCATTGGCTATGACCATACGTTCGCCGAACAACTGGGTCAGTAGCTTCACATAGGGAGTCTCTCCGCAGCCCTCACAGGCTCCAGAGAATTCCAACA
>NW_027178844.1:0-26076 GCF_019968985.1 Porospora cf. gigantea B | reverse complement strand
GATGTCCTCTGGAGCGCCTGCCTTGACGGCAGCGTCGAGGACGATCTTTGCCGCGTGGTTGGTGCACTTCTTGGCGCGAGGATGAGGGGAAAAGATGATTCCGCAACGAGTCTTCAATGCACACAGAGACTTGAAGATTGCAGTAGCAGTTGGGTTGGTCGTAGGGACTACAGCAGCCACTACACCGGCAGGTTCGGCAATCTGCGTCGTGCCGAACTCGAAGTCCTCGGATATTACTCCACACGACTTCATGTCCTTATACTGATAGTAGAAAATTTCAGACGCGAAGTGGTTCTTGATAACTTTGTCCTCCACCAGACCCATTCCGGTCTCTTCTACGGCCTCCTGTGCCAGAGGAATTCGCATGTCATTCGCAGCAAGAGCAGCCACTCTGAAGATCTCGTCAACCTTCTCCTGGGAGAATGTGGAGTAGGCAGTCTGGGCTTTCTTGACGCGGCCGACTATCTCATTCAGCACGTCCACAGGGGACTGAGCCTCGCCAACTGTAGTCATTGCAGGTAATTTTGATGATTGAAGGAGGCTTCAGCGTCGACTTGTGGGGTTGCGGATTGAATCATGATAGCGCCTTTATAAGGCAATCTACTGGAAGTCATACGCAAAGTGAACGTCTAACTTCCCGTTACATGAACACTGCAAGATACGAACGCATGATACTAAGTTTATCTTCGTCTCTTATCCCTCGCTCAGCCAGTCCATTGGATCGGCGTTCATCGGCCGAGGTCGTATGACCTGCGCCAAGTTCCATGATTTGTGTAGTTCTGTCTTGTCTCTGAATAGGCGTACCTTCCCGCAGCAAGGCCTGACGTAAGCGAACATGGTGGCTTGACGAGGCTCTGGAGAGCTGGAACTTTTGGATGTTGCATTGAGGCACTGTAGGGCGTGCACGACTTCTGGACAAGGATCGTCAATTCCATCGAGAATGTCACGTAGCAGTAATTTAGTGCTCTCGTTCAACGTTAGGCCGTATCCAGAGAGAGAACTGCGAGACGGAAATACGTTATCGGTAGAAGACTGCCCATCTGTGAGCATCACAGGTGAGAGACCGTCTGAGGACGAATCACTGGAAGCAAACAACCGCTGCTCAGACCCGACGAAATGGCCTCGCTCAAAGGAGAATGTCCCGCCATGCATTCCGCGAGGGGTACTGTCGGGATACAGCACAGGCGTCTCACTCGATACACTCTCGTGATCGATGAACGGAGCCTGAGCTAGCATGAAGGTCTTGTTTGCTGCCAGAAGGACGGAGGGGTCTGAGGGGAGGGACGTGGCAAGTGGATCGGGACTGATATCGCCAGGCATCTCTGGCATACGAACGGCGCTGATTGGCGTCATGAAGTCGAACATCTTATGCTGTCGCACCTCCTCAGGTGTCCGAAAACCACTGGAGATGTCCACAGGCTTGTTTGGTAGAGGTGAAAAACAGCTTTCAGCAAACTCGACCTCGTCGGCAGGCGTTACATTTTCCTCGTTTGCGCCTTGAGTTTGACGAAACGAGCTCTCTTCATTCGAACGTCTCAAAGATTGGGGACTTTTGACGGAAGCGTTGCGTGGCGAGGACAAGGGAGAGATTCCTTTGTCAAATGGGAGTGTTGGCAGCGACCCTTTCATCTCCTGGTCACGGTAAGGGTTGTATTCAATGGTCTTTCGAGCCTCAATGTTCCAGATTTCTCGTGGACTCAGCTGTTCCTCAGACCTTTCGATATCGTAACTGAACTCTCCATCCACTGGCCACCATACTCCAACGCTCACAAAGCAGGTCTTGTCGCCGCTGAAACACAATGGGAAATCCACCACCTTCCAGCAGGGTTCCACCATTTCCAGATCCCAAATCTCCGCAGTAGTGACGGACCTGCCCTCGGCATCCTGTCCTCCAACAGCCTGAATGAACCGGTCCTGATACACGGAGATGTTAAGGTGTGCCCTCGCATGATTTAATCGAGGCCCGGCAGTCCAGGTATCCTGTGAGGGATCGTACAGTTCCACGCTGTCCACGACCTTGATTCCAGTGAGGCCACCAACGGCGAACACAACCCCTTTGAAGGCCAAAGATCCGAATGACGAACGAGAGTGCTTCATAGACGCGCATTGTTTCCAAACTCCCGTTTGGAAATCAGAGAAGATGTCAGTCTTTTCCAGGCGAAACATCGTCGTCAATGGGCGACCATGATCTCCAGGCCCTGCACGACCACCTAACGCGAAAATAGAGCTGCCTGTCGATACCATGCAAGCACCATGTCGCGCCTCAGGCATGGGGGGAATATTCCGCCAACAAAGGGAGCCGGCCAAAGACGTAAACTCACACTTTGCGAGTGCAGGGGCTGGGTGAAATGGGCAGCACATACCTACACATTCTTCCTGAAAAGCCACCAGCCACTAGGAGATACTCCACGGACCTGTGGGTGAAGGTGCAGACGGCGGGTCTACCTCGAGGTTGATGTAGGGCCTTGCAATTAGTCCACCGACCAGTATCAAAGTTGAACATATCTACCGAACGGAGAGCAGTGCCGGAGAAACCGCCAACACGGTAAATGTTTCCTGCTAGGGACGAAATAATTGACGCATGCTCCCTGGGACTGCACGTTCCAACAGTAACCGCATTGCCAACCACAGAATTCTCTGTCAGCACCGTTTCTATGGAGTAGCACCTCGACGCCTCCGTCAGAGCGAATAGTTTGGGTGGGGCCTGGCTGAGAGGACGACTCTCAACCTCCCTGATGACCTGTAGAATCGGAAGAAGTGCCATACTGCTTTTGCAGTGAAAAATGAGTTTTGTATTATTTGACGTCTTTTTGCACAAGAAGGGCCTCGGTGATGGACAATTTTAATAGGTCTGAATAGATGTAGGTGTACTGTGAGTCACCAGCAGAGCCGCTCCGGTAGCCGGCCTCGGCCCCACATTCCCGGCAGGCGAACGGAACCTGGAACTCCACTCCCTTGGGGCGTTTAACGCACGTTGTGGGAACGTCAATGTCTTCGGTTTTCAACTCCAGCACCCATTTATTATTGTCGAAGCATATGGAATCATCTCGTCCTCGTCGTGGAAGCAATGGAATTCTAGCATCAGTCACCAACAAGTCGAATCCGCAAATGCCGCAGTAGCAGGCGCGCAACGTGGCTCCTTCTATCTCTTGCGTCTCGTTGGCGAATTCCAGTTCAGGACCCCTCTCCACATAATCCGGATCGGCTGTTATTAATAGGTCCTCTGTGTCTAGTAGGCGCTTTTGAACCTCTGTGAGAGCTCCTTGGTCCCCCTCAGCCGCGTAAAGCTTGACCATGGGAAATATCCGTTTTCTATGGATAGACAACGACGGAAGGGTGTAACGATCAGGAAGCCGATCGTCAGTGGCAGCTACGCCTGCATGTTATCCAAGCAGGAGATAGACGACCGTCTTGCGCGAGATGACCGATCAACTCATTCGTGGGTATGTACAGTCCGGGCACCAGACTGTGAAGACCAGAGTTACTTCATTCGACGAGTCCATTTCACGCTGCACCCTTCATTTGCAAACCCCAATCGCCTTGTGGAGGCCCCACCCTTCTCCATACGGGAAGAAGGATGGGGTGAATTCGATGTGATTATTAGGATCGTGTTCGTAGACCCCAACGAGAGACCCGTGGAGCTGAAGCACGGACTTCGGCTTTACGAAACGGGTGTAGACATTCGTACGGTGAAAGCTGATACTCATCGTAGGCTACCACCGATCGTAAGTGAGAACTTCAACGAAGTAATTTTCCAGGAGCCTACTGATACTATGTATGAGGCCCTGATTAGAGGTTCCTCGGGGCGGCCGATCGCGTACGAGCATCAGGACGCGTTCCTCCGACACGATGAATCATCGAGTGAGTACGTCGAGGACTGCGTCCGTGTCGCTACCGACGTTCACCGTGAAATCGACGAACTGAAGTTGGAAGTTCTTGGACTTTCTCAGAAGATACGGCAGCTTAAGACGCTATACTTCCAATTAAAACCCGAGGAGGCTGCTTCGTTGTTGCATCTAGACTGGCGACCGAGTCACGAGTGACCTGTGTCGTGCTGTCTTGTAGGCCTTCTCGGTATACATCTCCAGGACGTGGATGGCGCTGTCGAGGCTTGCTCGTTCAGTGGGTGTCACCCTAACCATGTTGTGAAAGATCCACCTGGCGGCCTCAGCACAGACAGGATACCGATGTCGAGTCTTCTCAAGCCCCAAACTTTTCCGTGCAATCAGAATCCACTCGTCTGGGTCCACTTCCCAACCATTGAGCGAAGGGTTGTCGCTGTAGTGGCCTCGGAATGACAGGGTGCCGGGTCCATGAGGTGGTTTCATGGTGTCCACTGCTCTCTTGCCCATGAGAACCTCGGTGACCGTCAGCCCTGCGCTCCAGAGATCGCTGGCCAGCGTCATGTCGACGGTCTTTGCAAGAGCAGGATTCCGCCTCCGTTTTGTATGGAACTCGAGAACCTTCTGCTCAGGTGATTCATACCAGCTGGTTCCGCCGGTGAAGTCTTTGCTTTGTTCCATGCTGGCAGTGCCAAGGTCGATGATCTTGACGTCCATCATTTTCTGCTGGGAGTCCGCATCTTGGTAGTAGTCCAACACCAAGTTGTCAGGCTTTATATCGTTGTGTCGAACTCCAAGCTTCGTCAGCTGTCGAATGCGCCTCATCGCTATGGAACACCACCGCAGCTTATGGAACTCATAGATCTCAGCATCTTTAGGGCGGTTTCCAGTGATTTCAGCTCGAATAATGTCAAAGAAATCCGGTCCCGAGAGTTTTCTTGTAAGAAGTACGCACTGACCTGCATCTTCGTTGGCTAGAACGTAGCCGATAAGCTCAGCACAAGGCCACTTGTTATGGATGTCTTTGGCAGCATGCTTCTCGGTCAACTTTTGGAATATGTACATGTGGCACTCGACTTCCCTCTTGATACTGCGACCATCGCGAGCGTTGCCATCCGCCACGAATTTCAGTGCGCAGGGGATAACAACTCCCTTCCGCCCTGGAATCTTCGAAACCCAAAGAGCTCGATGAACACGGCGCTTGGAGGAGTTCTGACTTAGGACCTGCTGCTCCACAAACGGCCACTCATTGAGGTCCCCTCTACTGGTGGAACAGGCACCTAGCAAGCACTCTGGTGGCAACAGAATAGGTCCCACAGGATCGACGTGCCTAACCAACGACACCTGAGATGCCATCTCCACGTGAGACTCAAACCATGGTCCCAGCGCAGTGTCTTGCATACTTGCTGCCGTGGTCAGATTATGAGGACTACAGGCGTTACTCGTCTGCTTTTCATCCTTCAAAGCCGGGACATTGGTGCTCGAGGAGCTCATAGCGTTTTCGCCTGGGTGTGTGTGTTCGCCTATGCACCCACGACAGGTGCCGGTTACCAACGGACGCAACGCCTCTGTGGTGCCGGGATGTGTTGTGAAAGGAATGCTTGCGATTTATTGGAACCTGTAGCAGTCATGCAACTAGCAGCTGCGATGAACACGGCGTACATTAAGGCTGCGTGCGTGACAGAAAAACAAAAATCGCATGCATAGGAATATAATTTCATCGGAGTGTACTACAACGGCGATGGAGAGCGACTTGCCAATAGAGACAACCGCCGGAGTGGCTGACCAGCTGCAGTCCGGCTTCAGATTAATCCAAACAGCATTCCACCTGCATAGAAAGTCTGCGGTCGAGGAGATCAACGACCTGAAATCTAAGTACGAGAACTTGAAAATTCATGTGAGAAGCCGTTTGATGTTCAATGCAGGACGCGCATCTGCAGAAAAGGCTTTCAGAGTCCGAGGCTGCATACGGCACCCTGATTCAGCAGCACAACCTTCTGAAGGACGAGCACAAACGGCTTTACGTCTTCTGCGAGAATCTTCAGAAGAAGATCCAGAAATTGGAATCGATCCGAAGTGCGGTATTGTCGACGATTCAGAACGACTCATCAGAAGAAGCCACAATTGACGGAAAGTATTTTCACTCAACGTTCAACCTCAGCGTAGGCTCTCCCAACAAGGAGGTCTCTCCTTCCGTGGAGATGTCACCCCCTTCCAAATTCGTTAGAGACTTCGCCGCCAACGAGGATTGCAGCAAGGCAGGAAAGCATTTTTTCCGGCATGCTAAAGGCAGGATGACTGTCGACCGCTTCGCTGAATTGATAGGCACGGTGAAGCAGCTGAACCGAGGCGAACTCAGCACGCCTCATGTGATAGACCGAGCACCGTTGTTA
Source organism: Porospora cf. gigantea B (assembly GCF_019968985.1). Classification (NCBI taxonomy): domain Eukaryota; phylum Apicomplexa; class Conoidasida; order Eugregarinorida; family Porosporidae; genus Porospora; species Porospora cf. gigantea B. The sequence goes on along the minus strand of NW_027178844.1, from coordinate 19,841 downwards.
TTCGGACCTGAGCACGCCGAGTTGGCAGACGAGTTCCGGTCGCTGCTGATGATGCGCCTGGAGAAGGAAGAAAGATGCCGCCATATGTAGCAATCGTCACCTCCTTTTTCGAATAGAAGCCTGCGCTAGCAGTCGTTGTGTCTCCTTCTCCGTCGCAGCTCTTTGGTTGGAGAGGTGTGACTTCATAAAGTCCTTCATGTCCAGTGACAGATCTTCTAGGTCTTCATCGTGCAGCACCACAAACTCCCGAGTGGACTTCCCTAGTCTGATTTTATCGTGGGACTGGATCTCGTAGTACCGAGCGCATTCCACCAGCTCATCATTGAGAAAGGTGCCATTCGTAGATTCCAGATCGAGAATGTACGGAACCACGACATCGTCTATCAGTCGAAACTGAATAGCCGCGTGCTGCTTAGAAATAGACGGGTGGAGGCATGGCACATCAACCACCCTAACGTCCTTCCCGAATAAGAAATGGTCTTTCTTGTCGAGTTTTACAACACGACGTTCACGTTCAGAGGAGGAGCCTTTGAAGATGTATAGCCTCCATCCCGGTTCCGGAACCCTGCCATCCAATGGCGTGGTATACTTCAAATCAACGCCGAACTTGGTAAGGCCAGCTTCCTTAGCCAGCAGGCCAGAGGGCTCAAAGTTGGGCTTCTGGGGTTCAGACTCTGGCTTGACTTCGCGTTTGGTGATCATTTGGAGATTCGGTGACCAAATGTCGATTAATGAAGCGTCGTTGGGCTGAAGCCAGGATCCAGCACCGCAACTGGATGAGGGCGCAACAGGCAGTAGTCGCGGAGTTGTGTCCTAACAATAACGAGCTTCTGGGTCAACCGGGATCAATGGAGGCCGGACGGTCTAATCGTTCGTGGTATGCTTGCTCATGTCCGTTGATCAAGGAGCCACCTGTGAGCGCAAGGTGGTCGACGCATCCGCGGGGTCCCCCTCCAATCACCGATGGGGTTCCGGCGCCCACAACGGCGACGCTGTTTAGTCCGCCTTCCCGCTTCTACGACGCTGATTTCTACCGGGAGGCTAATGAGGTGTATGTTTGTCTGCCGGTCGATCGGGAGGACGAAGTCGTTCCCAACGGGCAGCACCCCACTCATGGGGTTTACGGAGTCCCATCACCTTTGTCCCCCTTACAACAACCCACGGCGAAGCCGATGAACTACGCGAGGCTATGTGTCTACCACTACGACGACAACACGGCAGCGACTCAAAAGAACGGGAAGGATTGCCATCCGCATTTGCTGTGGCAGAGGACGGAGCCTCTTGTCACCCCCCCCTTGTGCAGCTGCGACAACCCCAAGTTAAGATCCATCCTGGAGGAGCAAGGCTTAGTACTGGATCCCGTGCGCCCCCCTGCGAGTCCCATGCAATCCCCTCTAGATACTCTCTCGGCCGTTTCACCCATCACTCGTGAGTTCCTCTCTCCCATGTCGCCTGCCGTGCTCCCAGAGCCGCGGGAGGAGACGGAGGGCTGCATTGATCGCGTGTGCAATGGCTGTGGAGGGCTGCTGTTCTTTCCGCACTCCTTCATTCAGATCCCCATGACACGTGATTGGCCTCTGCTGTCGGAGGTATCTTTCAAGTTCAATTTACCTGGGAGTGCAGTGCTGTACTGCGACCAGGCTAAGCATGTGACCGTTATCGTGAGTTCGACTGCAGCGGAGGAAGTCGAAACTTTGACTGCATTATCTCAGTCGTATTTGAAGCTCGATGAGGCTGTTCTGATATTTGATGTCTGCTCAAGTCACTTCGTACCCTTCGCTACCCCTCCAGCGTCATACATGACAGACCAGTACACCCACGTGTCGCTTCTGCAGAGTGCGCCCCATGAACGACCAGAATCCCCTCCAAAGGCAGTGCAAAACATCATTCACTTCCATGAGCGGCTGTCGGGTTGGAATTACGGAGCGGCTTCTTTTGCAAACAAACGATTCCGACGACCCTACTGCATTAGGCCTCGAGCTAACGCCCATATAGAGATCCTGGCCGAAGCCTCTTTGTTGCAGAAGCAGCGGTGGAGCGATCTCTCGGATCCGGCCATTGTGGAAGTGAAGGCAGAGCAGAAGACTTCTCATGACGCCCAGGTGCGAGTGAAAGCTGAGTGTATGAAGAAGGAGGCTGAGCTCTCCGAGCTGAAGGCCACCCTAGAGGTCATGATCCAACAGACAGCTGCATCAACGAAAGCCGGCAACAGTTCATTTAATGCAAGTGTTCCATAACAGGAACCATATACGGTCCCTGGGGCGGTGGCGGCGGCGCCGACACTGGTACTCGAGGCACTCGCGCGAAGCCTTCATCGATGAGATCGAACTTGATGTGATCGTCTTCCCGAGAACGACAACGTACGGCGGGGCACTGGGCTGTTAGACTTGGAGGGGTACAGTGGGCTCGTTTGCGACCTGTGAACTGGTTTCGATCACAATGGCGGCAGTAATGGCTTTGACGTGAGTAAAGCTCGGGACAGAGATGCTCGCCCCACCTGGCTCTATACGGGTGCCCTGGCACGTCGTTGCAAGACCCGAATAGCCGCTCCAGGAAGCTCCGCTTCGGCGGCGGAGGCTTTGGAGGTGACTGACAAATGTCAGCAAAGAACTTGGCACACTTCTCAGCAGTGGTCGGAGGTGGGAGAGGCGGAGGAAGCCGCCTTGAGGGACTGGAATCAGCGACGTAGTCGAGCATGCGGTTGACGCGATCGACCACGGGGTTGCCCGTGATTTCTGTGGGAGGGATTACCGGTTCTATCGGGGGGACAGGTTCCGTCTTCTCCACCAACACTGAGTCCATGAATAGGTTAACTTTGTCGATGATACCGTTGGATGCACACTGGGTGGGTGCATGATCGTGAGGCCGGACGTGGGCGTGTCCTAGCTCATCCACGTACTTCAACGCAGGTAATGGTGGGGTGTCTTTGCCTGGAAGCGGAGGTATCAAGTGGCTTAACCCTTCCATGGTCACCGCTGCAGCGCCTATGACACCTCCTATGACGTCTTCCATTACGGTGCGGAAACCGAATTTCTCTCTGCGAGGAGGCGGCAACGGCGAGCAGTCAAACGGGGATCGAGGTTTCACTTTCTTCGGAAAGAAGAAAAGTGGCAATGCTTGTTGGATTGGTCGGGGCGGTAGAGGTGCCGGTGGAGGGGATGGAGCACACCTGCTTCGAATACAAGGGGCGACGGCAGCGCAAGCGGGAATGCATGTCTTCGCTACGCATTTTCCTGTCGGGCACCCTCCTCGACAAACGCACTCAGCACAGGTGACCCCACAGCGTCCCCCTTCAATGGATACCTCGGCTTTGGGAGCCTCCCAACGTTGAACATGCAGGCTGGGAAGGAACACCGGCTGCGGCTCCGCTGGAGTTTTGCGGCATTGGAAGCAGACCAAGCCTCGTCTGCAAATTCCGCATCCGAATAACTGTTGACCACATTTGCATGATGTTTGAGGTACCGGTTGAATGTTTCGAGGTCCTTCAAGGCACCGGCATCCGAAAGCCATACGCCCTCCTTCGATGGTCACCTGCGAGGCGGGGCCCGTGGAAAATCCAGCAGGAGGAGAGGGGTACTGGTGGTTGGGCTTGTGTAGCCACTCCTGGAATTGCCGACCAAATAGGGGCTCTGGTTGACTTTCAGACGCCTCCGAGGCTCTACCGAAGGAGGGGGTGCGAAGTTCCTGACTCCAGGTCACTCTGCGACTCAAGCCTCCACCTTGGCCTTCTTTGGCTCCGTTTGTGGACGATCTTGGGTTCATGACGATGGAAGATGTAAATCGTAGAAAATCTGTGCGAATGACCTGCGCACACCACTACAGCTAATACTCATCAAAAGACAATTGTACAGAAGGTTTCTTTGTACTGGTAGACTCTTGCCGAAACCTCTTCATGCCTTTCAAGCGGCTCATTTCCTTCTCTTTATCTTCAGCTGTTGCGAGTCTCTTTTTTCCTTGAGGCGCTGATTTTCGAAAGCGCATCCGCGACGCAAGTTCAGAGATCTCATCACTCTTCAGGGTCCTTAGCCCTTCGCGGTCTTCTGTGAGGCGCTTTACATCATCTTCGATGGGCTCCTCTGGCGGCTCGTCCTCTATGACGTCGGGATTCACGATAACTGCAGCTTCGAGATCATCGACAAGCTCTCTATGGTCTTCAACATCGTCAACCTCAGCCTCAGCCTCGAATTTAGCCTGCAGGTCTTCAATGTGAGCCGCGTCTCGCGTCTTGACACCGTAATCTGCAAGGAATTTGGGCACAGTTCCGACGTACTGCGGTCCTGAGCGTTTAACAGACCCGCCTGCCGATCCGCCACCTCTTGGACTCCGACGGGTCAACCCACTCATTCGGTGATTTTTACCCCAAGGAGGCCCAGTCTCTACCCACGCGACAATTCACTCGAAGAGGAACCGCAATCTCCACAGCGTTCATCATACGGTAGATAACGTTGTCTCTGACTCGGGTCCAGCTATACTCATCCGTCTCTATCAGCAGCTCGTCGTGTACTTGCAGTACGGCCTGCGTGGGCGACCCTCGGATCCAGTCGTCAACCGCAGCACATGCGAGTTTAACGACTTCCGCGGCACTTGACTGGCACAGATAAGAGGCGGCCTTGTACGAGTGTTCGCTTGACAGCGGCACTTGACGTCCGAGTAGTGTGGTGACGTGACTTACTCGGAGTACTGTGGCACGTAGCTTGTCGAGGAAAGCCTTCAGAGTGGGGAATTGGTCAAAGAAGGCCGTTATAAGGCTTTCAGCCTGCTCTTGCCTCTCGAGTCCTAGCTGCTCCATGAGGGTTGCTGCGCCCATGCCATACAGCACCGAGTACATGATCTTCTTGGCCAGCGCTCTCTCTTCAGCCGTCACGTTTTTCGAGGGCTTCTCGACAAGGAATCCAGCCATGCAGGCGAAAAAGTCGACGTCGGTGTGGAAGCCCTTTAGAAGGGCTGGATCCTCACTAAAGTGACACAAGAGGCGGAGTTCTATCTGAGAGTAGTCCACTGATAGCAGGACGCGCTTAGGAGGAACGCCGATGAACCGTCTAATGGACAGAGAAGATACAGTGCTCTCCTTGGATGCCACTAGAAGCCTAGATGAGTGTACCGTCCTCTGCTCTCCCCCCACGATTACTTTCACGTCCTCGGATTTCCGCTCAGGCTCCACAGCAACGGCTGCGGTACCGTCGTCGAGGAGGCACTCGAAAGGGAACGTCCTTCGACCAGCAGGCAGAGGTTGGGCGACAAGAGTGAGCTGCACCGGCATCTTGTCAAAGCCCAGCAGGTTTGGAGAGCTGAGAGCTAAGCGCCCCGTTACAGTAGCGTTAACCCTCATCCGCGCGTGTACTCGGTCACCGTGTTGGCAGAGGCCTCGGAGGAGCTTTGTGATGTGGACCAGCTGATTGTAACGGGCGACGGATGAGGTGTCTGGGAGCGCAGTTTTCGGCAGAGGGTCCAAGTCGGGTCCGAGGTATGGAAGGATCCTTCGAAATTCGTTCTGAAGGGTCGTGGCTTCGGTTTTCGCTGCAGCCAGCCAGTAGCTTGGGGGAGGGGACGCCTCAGGATTTAGAGGGCAACCTGCAGCGGCCATTCGAGCAGCGAAGCGGATGAAATTCGCCTCAACAGTAGAGAACAACTCCAAATCAGATGTATCCAAGTAGCAGAGAAGTCTGATGGTGATCGTCATGGCACGCATAGATTTTGCGGCCAACGAAGAGTCATATGTAACCGAAGACCCTAACCGTTCTTGATGGCAGAAGCTGTGAGCCAACTCAATGGAGTCCCAGGAGTCGGGAGCGGAGGAAAATCTATCTGGCTGCAGCAACCATAGAGCCGTTTTAGCGTCCAGTCCGGCCGGAAAGTCCATTCCAAGCCGCTCTGCGGCCAACTGTACGCTGAGTGCGCCCCCTCGTAGGTCCCACCTAAAGGCGGACGGCGAGTAGAGGACGATTACGCCCTTCAAGGACTGCAAGACGCTTTGGAGAACCTGAGGCGGCAACTCGTTCAGCAGGAAGACCTCTTTACCCGTGGCCACTGTGAGCCTCACGTCGGTGTGTTGGGACAGCTCGCTGTCGAAGAGGCTCACATGGACCAGATTGCTCCCCTGAACGGATTTCAAACAACCAGAGGCTGCCGATAAGTGGGGGTGGAGTACCGGGTCACTGGCATTTGCGGAGATCAATGTAGAGCGGATATTCCCGATCGGAGCGATGAACGTGGTAGTGACGGGGTCAATGGTGTTCTGTGGCTGTGTGTAGTCCATCTGGCTGCGTTTACATAGAGGATGAGACCCACCGCTGCATAAGCGCGATGTGATCCTGCTTCGTGGCGAGAAGATGGCCTATGCGGTCAACAATCATGCAGAACAGAGACTTTAATGTGCTGTCTTTCAAGGGTTTGGCGTCCCATGCGTTAGTCTCCGAGGGATGTCCCGCAGTACCTGTGGTTGTTAAGCACTGGTGTGATTGTCGGAAGACACGGGCCTTCTTCGACGGCTTTCCCGACTCCTCACCTTCTCTTTCAAAGTACGCTTAGCCAAGGCGATCAGGGCTTCAGCTGCTGCGGTCGTGTCGGCCTCAGAGACGCCAATTCGCTGCGCATGCTTGAGTAAGCATCGCTGTGTGACAAGAGCCTTCGCAATTACAATCAGTAACGATTTGGGCGCTTTGACAAGAGCTCCTGGGCTGGTTATAGACATGTCGGTGAAGAGTGCTCTGGCGACGCAGACAGGTACCTCAGGAAGGCATTTGAGAAGCGGAACTACCTCAGGGGTTACGCCAAATCGAAGACAAGGCAGGAGGGAACGCAGCATAGAAGCCAACTGCCACCACTCAAGGCATTCGAAAAACCTAACTGTATTGTGAGCCATTGTGAAGGTGGTCATCTGCAACGCTTGCACGCTTCCTCGGGAGGTGTCAAGGGCTTTGGCGACGTCTCGTAAGGTCACTGTTCCGGATATCAGCTTCGATAGAAGTAAAGAGTTTTGTAACCGCCACAGTCGTATTTGCAGTAGCAACGGCAGGCCTGTGGATCCTCCAACACAGGTTTTACGGTTGGCCAGCGCGTCTATTTGAGCTGTGCGAACTCCGAGACGGTTTTCCATCCACATTAGATTGCGGGCCCCTGAGGACCGAATGAGCGACTTCAGAAGGCGGAAGTCAGTCGGAAGGTTGAGTTCAGGTTCAGTGGCCTCGAGGAGCGCTCCAAGGGACTTCTTTCCTGGTAGAGGTGCCACCAGATAGGTAAGCTGCGCGTCGGTATCAAGTAGAAGCTCACTCGAGACGACCTCGGCCTCGGAAAACAGATATGCCGCTTCAAGGGGGCACAGATGGGCGTTTGCCGCTGCAACACCCTTTCGAGAGGCTGCATAGCCGGTACCCACCCTTTGGATCATTCCAAGTCGAGTGAGCAACGCCGCAGCAGCCTGGACGGCCTCGAGCACAGCTGCGGCACCTAGAGTTCGAGCTGCAAGCGTGGCAGAGGCCAGGGCTTCCAGATGGGAGTCTTGTATCTCAGCGTGAGCGAATTTCTCGGTGAAGGAGGCGACAACCTCCAGAATAGCCCTTGTAAGTCCAGAATGGCCTTGGCCCAGCAGCCCTGAGTTGGCGTTGTCACATGGGGCTGTCATTAGCCGCATCACCGCCTCCACCTCGCTGGCGTTGGAAATGCACATGACAGACTCCCCGGAGCCTCCGAAGCCGGCCCGTCCCGCCCTACCAGACATCTGCCGATATCTGGTGGAGTCGAGAAGTTGGTTGGCGATGTAAGGCGAGTGGAAGACGACCCGACGAGCTGGTAGATTCACCCCAGCAGCGAGGGTAGAGGTGGCACAAATTACACTGATGAACCCGTCAGTGAAGCCGCGTTCCACCAGCAGGCGTTCCTCCGAGGAAAGACCACTATGATGGAAGGCGCCGCCTCGTCCAATGCACTCAGCTAACGAGGATTGGCCGTCGTACAGTTTGAGGGCGTTCACTATTGTTTCTCTGCCGGTTTGTATAGCTCCTTCTATGAGACCAGATCGGAAGGGGGGAAGGGTCTCCACCAGAGAGAGGGCCACGGCTTCACAGGTATTTTTGGTTGCACAGAAGACCAGTACGTTGTTTCCTTTGTTGAGCGAGGACCACACCACCGAAAGGAAGTCCGAATCGAGTCTGCCGGTGTCGTGAGTGGGTGGTGGGGGGAGCTTAGCCACCAGCAAGTCGCACATCTGTTGATCTGTCAGCGGTGGAATCTCGGAAGGTCGACGGAATACCTGTCCATGAAGCACAAAATACTCCTGAAGATGCACAGGTCGAAACTCGGATTGATATAGGGCTGCTCCCAACCACTCAGCAACTGTTTCCAGGTTCCCAAGCGTGGCTGTGAGGCCTACGACTTGGACGGGGGTTGAAAAAGCAGAGAGGAAGTTCAGTTTGGTCAGCAGTATCTCGAGGAGATAACCTCTTTGTTCATCGCCAACAAGGTGCAACTCGTCCACAGCAACGAGAGCGAGGCTTCCAACAGCATCGCTGCGCATAAGGTGGGTGAGCAGGAAGTTGGCCTTCTCAATGGTACACACGGCCACGTCGAAGACAGCGTCTTCTCTGTGCTTGGAGTCGTGGAAGAAGCCGAGGACCCTAGCGCTGGTTCCAGAAAAAAGGCCTTGTAGGTCGCGAATTTTTTCCTGTGCTAGAGACACGAATGGTACGACAAGGATGCATCTTTTGCAGAGACTGAGGACTGCTCGGGCAATCAGTAACTCGACGACAAGGCTTTTACCTCCGCTGGTGGGGGCTGTGTATATAATGCTCTTGCCTTCGAGGACTCCGTCCACCTGCAGTACGTCATGTTGCCATTGAAAGAGCTCCGTTACACCTTTTTCGGCGTAGTGTGTGGCGATACGAGTCGCTACATCTGCATGGCCAGCTAGCAAACGGCAAAGTTGATCACACAGCATTTCAACGAAATAAATAGATCACACATCCGACATTTGCAGTTGGCATTCTTCATCGTGAATGGAATCCATCCGCACAGACATTATCGAATACCGCATGGATATGTCCAAGGGAGATAGAGCAGGCTCGCCAATGGTCTCGAGCAGCTCCGCTATGGGATCCCCTGCCATCTTCTGAGACATCGGCACCAGTTTGGTCCACTTCCAAGAGGTTACTGCTAGTGTCATGAGGAGCAGGACCAAGGCGGACATCTGAATGTGATGGACATTTGGTACTCACCATAATGCTGCGCTGAATATTGGCCTCGTTGCTGGAGATAGATCCAAAGAGAGTGATCATACCGGCTCCCATAACACGACCGAATGTACCAGCCTCAGTAGACAGGAAACCACTATTCCAGAGGCCTCTAGACATGACTTTGGGCATCACCTTCGACAGCAGGCCCATGTTGACTCCCTCCAGTATCTGCGCTGACACAAAGAGGAGCAGGGCTCCAGTGACGTACTGCCGCTCAGTCAGGGGCCGGTTGAAGTGGTCCACCGACATCCAGCACCCAGCGAGAATTCCTACTAGGGCAAGGACTTGGCTAGTGCGATCAGATACTCTATTGGATATCCAACCTACGAATAGGTTTGTAGGAAGCACGATGATGCCGATGACGGCGAGCAGTCCACCGACGTCGCCGTCAGTCCAACCGAATTGGGCTGCAGCATAGAGCGGCGCCGCTGTCTGGAACCCTTCCTGGACAAGTTTCAGAACGAAGTAGATCCAGAGACAGACAACGGTGCCGTCTGCATCGGTGAGCTTATGATTCGTTTGGATTGGCGCTGCGCGAGTGAAACTATTGGTTTCGTTGAGGAGGGGACGCATGATATCTCGCCCAGGCGACCTCAGAGCGTATCGTCGCTGCGGCTCCACGAAGAGAACGATGGCGGCTATCAGGAAGAGTACCCAGAGGAAGAACATCGACCATCCTGGCAATGTAAGCGAGTTGATGATATGGCCGTTAATCCGCGTCTCTGGCAATTTATTGAACAGAACTTGAAGGCCTGGACCGGCAGACATACCCAAGGAGCCAACGGCCACAAAGATAACGGAATGCATGGTTCTAGAGTCCACAGAGACGAAGTCCGCTATGTAACGACGGTTTACAGCGCGATTTCCACCGAGACCGACCAGAAGGCGGCCCCAGAACAGCCACCATTTATCGTCCCACTCCAGAGCCATCGCGTAGAGCAGATTACCCATCATCATCAGGAAGGTGCAAAAGATGAGTGGCTGTCTGAAAGAGAAGTTGCTCCACAGACTGTAAACAATCGACGAAAGCAGCGCCGACAATGGAGTCATGGCTAGCAGCAGACCAGACACTGTGGGGGACATGCCAACGGCTTGAGCATACTCTGCAGCCGTGGGAATGACGACGTAATAGTTCGCCATGTACAGGAAGGTATTAAAGTTGTTGATGAAAAGTCCGAAGAACGTGGCCTGACCAACAGGTTCCTTTTCGTAGTCAATCTGAGCTTGATGTTCCAACCCATAGAACCAATTGTGGTTCCTCAGTGTGCGTTTTGACCCCAGCGTGATGTTCTCCAGCAACTTCAACGTGTTCTTTCGTCGGTGGAGGCGTCTGACAGAGTCTTTGCTGATTTCGCCGCTATGAAGCCACGAGTTCTCCAGTTTTCGCATATGCGATAAGCGTTCTTGTATTTCGTGTGCTACCCCGCCAAGGCCGTCATGTATCCGTAGGGACGCCAGAGCGGAAGCAGCATCTGGCCTGAGTCGAGACTTCAGGAAGTTTTCCTTGTCAAGGAATGTTTCGTGTTTGCTGAGCAGCTCGTCAGCTTGCTTCAAAAGAGCCTCAACCGCACAATTATTCTCGTCGACGAACCGGACGCTGTCAGCTAGGAGTTCAGCTGCTCCCCTTAGCTGTTCATATACCTGCGGTAGGGTAGTCGGAGAGAGGTAGGCCCACTTGTTGCGGACGTTCAAGACCTCAGACACCACGAACTGGAGGATCTCGTCGTAGAACACCGCTGCTTTGTTGATTTCGAAGTCCAATCGGTTGGAGAACGCTTCAGTGACGTCCTTGCATGACGAAAGCGCCTCCACAGGCGTAAGTGTGCTGGCCCGGTCGACGTTAGAGGGAAGGGTAACAAGCCCTTCACGCTCCCACATCAACCTAGTATGCTTCACGCTGGTCAGGCCATTTATACACTCCATCGGAGGTAGTATCGCCTTGAATCTGTCTCGTGGTATCTCGTTTGATCCTGGATTGCCTCGAGCCATATAGTCGTTCACCTGCAGCAGCATCTCCTGCAGGGATCCTGCATCAATGTAGAACCCTGACCAGGTTTGCCGTGCAGCCCCTCCCACCATTATTGCGTGATTTGTCGTCTGGTTATGAGGGCTCTGTGGACCCTGCTAATGGCTTTCGTTGTGCAATCCAAGGTGCGAGTGATACCTGAGCAATTCGTTGGTGAGTGGTACCTGTGATGACTCAAGATGACTCCATTTTCAGGAGCCAAAGGGAAGGCTAATGTATCGGATCTGATAGAATTGCTCGATACGGTGGAAGATCGCTATGATGACGCGGCTTGCCGCGAAAAACCCGTCCCAGCGACGCCGAAGGCCAATGAGATGGTAGGAAACCTCCGGGAAGACAATCTGCATCACTGCAACGTTAACACGGTGATATTCGCTGGGGGGCTGCTGGGCCTAAGTTTCGTCGGACCGCAACACAAACCTCTGGACGTGAACAAGGTATTGGACACTCTTCTAGAGGGCACCATTAGCCTGCATCCACAGATCCACAGTTTGGGTTCGGAGATGCGGGAGATGGCTCAGAAAGGAATAGAGATCATCTGGGTACTCGGCCGCACTGAGACTATGATTACGCCTGAGATGATATATGAAAGACTGACTTCCAGCAATCCGCTTTACAAAAAGCTGGTCGTCGTTGACCATGATGCTCGGTATGCCCAGAATGACCTCGTCGTAGACAACGGATGTGAGAGTGAGAGCCAAGTCACGCAACGACACAGTCGATATTTTTCGGACTATATCTCCAAGCGATTTCCCTCCGTTTTCGTACTTTGTGGACAGAGCACGTAGCTCCCAGGGTTCTGTTCCACAGCACATATGGGAGTCCGAGAAGGTTTACGTCTCGAAGTTCTTCAAGGATAAGGATGTCTCGGTTCCCTATGGCATCCATATGCTGAACTTCAGTCCGACCGACGCCAGGCTGCTGCTGAAGCAAACCCTGCTCGGAAAGCGGCATGCCAGCACCTTCAGAAACGTCCCCCTTACAAACGGAACCGTTATCCGAAATATCTCTACAGACAGCGTCCTCGACCTCTATACAAAGGAGTTCTCCGCGATGCTGGCAAGCGGTCATGAGTTTGTGGTGCCTAGCGTGAACGCTATGGTGAAAGCAGACGTCGTGTCGCTGGAGCAGGCGCTGGGCGTAAGTAGCGAGGTGACCGTCATAACTGGCGGCACCAGAGGATTTTTCTCCACGACAAGCCACAAAGGACTGCTTACTGCTCCCGGTGGGTACGCTGTGGACGGCAAGTCTCTCTACTACCTCGACGTGGAGTTCGGAATAAGTTTTAAGTACAGCCCTGTGGACGCTCGTCTTTTTCGGTGGGTTTCGAGAGAGAGCTCATCTTTGGTGGTCCAGCCATGGAGACCCGAGGCTATGGGCGACCCGGTGGAGTCCACGATTCTGATCTTGAGTATCCTCACCGTAGCCCTGCTGGCCGCTGGCTTGTCATTCTTCCTTTGCCGACAAAAGGCCAAATCCCAAAGTGAGGAGAATCTCTTAAGGATGCGCCTAGGGGACGAGGCGCGACATGACGAGCAGGTTGAATTGCCGTTGTTGTCGTCACAGTAGAACATGATGTGCAGTGCATCGCCTCAACCGAAGGCACAGATCGTCACAGAACAAGTTTTCGGAAGCTATGTATTCCAGGATGAAGAGTCTTGCTAAGCTGTTGCAGCCGAAGGCAGAGGTCATCCAATGCTTTGGTTTCTGTCTTGGAAAAACCTATGGGGAAGGCGTTCCCTGACCCGGCATTGACAGTAACGGACTCGCCGAGCAGTTGATCAACTGTTCGCCGCCTCCGCTCCACTGTTCGGACTTGCTGACGCAGTACGTCAAACATCAGCTCCACGCACTGAACGATCTCGACTGCAGCGGCGTGGTTCGATTCAGGCAAGCTCATACGACAGGCATCCATGTTGGCGGTCCAACAGCACTCAAAGTCCTTGGTTCTGTCAGCTGCTTCTGTCAAAATGGCTAAACATTCATTCAAGAGAGAGACACGGTACTCCAGCATCGCCGACGCCATAACCGGCTCCAACCACATGTCCCCCAATGGAGACTGCTTTAGCAGATCGTTGTGGTGGAGGATCTCCTCGACATTACTCCACTTACCCTCCAGTTTCCGCAGGGCATTCGCGATGTACCAGTCGGTGAGGGAGCAGAAGTCACCGACTAGAGTTGAGGGAAAAGCCTCGTTGGGATCCATCAAATCGCGTAATATGTCCGAGCGCAGCGTATCTCAGCCACATCTTTCTCTTGGGCCATTGTCGGTATCTCGGCAGAGCGAAGAAACCACCATGGTGCAGGTCCGAGACACGGCATTTCTGGTGACACGTCTTCGCGACGACGAACTTCCAACTGATCAACTGACGGAGCAAGTAGGTGATTGGACGGTGGTGTGTCCCCCTGAGCCCCCCCAGTCCCCGTTGCCCAAAATGTTGTTCCGTCACCCGCCGAAATACGGTGTGGAGGTGGCAGTCATGACCGGCGCACTCCGGGAACGGTTCATGAGGTTGGTTGCAAGACAGGTCGCATCCGTGAGTTCTGATGTTCGGTAATATCCAGGCGGTGGAGGCAGTGGAAGTTGTTGATAGGGTTGCGTCTACCTGAGTCAGATTGCATGCAGTTCGAAATTCAATTATGTCACCAGGATCCCGTACACCTAAAGTGGATGTCGCTGACAAGCAGACGCCAGACGTCAGCACAGGCTTCAGTTCCGGCCAAAGTGAAGGCCATCCGGGCAAATACGATCCCCTACCCAAGTTCGATGACCGCCTTCAGTTTTGGCAGACTCGCATCGTCGAAGCTGAGGATGAAGCTGTCCGAGTGAAACGACATAGAGATCGACTCAGACGTGATAAGCACGTGAACGAGATGAAGAGTCTTCGGAAGCAGGATTCGGAACTTGAGCATGACACCCATGAGCAGATCATCATATTGCAGGAGTCCCTAAGGCCCTCACGCTGGACCAGCTTCAAGGCTCGCTTGCGGCGAACTCGTGATTAGCCTCTCGAAGCGAGTCCAGGCACAACCGTTGTTCTGTTGTGCGATGGTAAACGTACTCACGTTGAAACACGGCTTTGAAGCCAGCAAGGAACTCACAGTTCTTCAATGTTCTGTCGTTCACTGTCTTCAATTTGGTAACCAAGGAGAACGCGGGGAGACCTAGCCGCCTAACTTCGCTCTGTGACATGTTAGTGTGTCCGAGAAATAGTCTCTCCGCGAATTGGTCGACGAGATCTGAGTCCGAAATGTAGGGAAGTCTCACGTTCACTGATAATTTGCTGTCTCTTTGCAACGTAGTCTCGGAATTTGACGAGGCTTTTATGACGAGATGAGCGATTATCGTCGACATTAAACCACGGATCACGTCGGAGGTTAAAAAAGTAGGAGGCCACAAACTCGAACCACTTTGAAGGGGGTAGATCCACCGTCTTCGACTGCGATATTTCCCGAAGACGCAGGTCTAGGGCTTCCTCCGTGAGCCACGCCGGGAGCACAGTGCTGGCTATCCCCTCATCCTCGAGAATTCTGGCGACGAATAGAGGCACAACAGTTACATCACCGCGTTCGAGTTTCACTAGTTGAGAGCTGGAGAGTTTTCCCAGTTGTATCAGTGGGTCGTCAAGCGGCTCGAAAGCTAGGTTGAATCGCACATGCAATTTCTCCTCCAAGTCTGCAACCAGGGTCTCCTCGGCATCGGAGAGTGGTCTAGAAATCTCCATTCAAATTAAATTAATTGAAGCGGCATGCAGACTGACACCACCACCCTTGCTTTCCGAGAGAGTCTGAGTCGATTCTTCCGGGAATTCAGATCTGACCCTAACGCAACGGCAAAGTACGTTCTACAGGCACGTGATGGGCTTCTTCGCGCAGATCGAAGCCTCCTCGTGGATTTCAACGACCTGCTCCAGCATGGCGACGACGCTTTGACTGCGTTTATCGGCAATCAGCACCTTCGGGCCGCACCTCTGATAGAACCGCTGGTGGCTGCTGTGTATCAAGACGCAGCGACATGCGGAGATTTGGTGAGAGGCGTGTGCACTATACATGCAGCGGCTAACGGAAAGTGACTTGGAAGCCCTCGGCACCGCCCAATTCACCTGCAACTTCGTCAATGCGCCCGTGCAGTGCACCATACGAGACCTGCGATGTGATGCGATTGGGCAAATGGTCGACTTGCGAGCCACTGTCACGCGGACGACCGAGGTCCGACCAGAGCTACGGCAGGCGACTTTCCAATGTTCGGTTTGTGGATCCGTGCTGGCACCAGTCAGTCAACAGTACAAATACACCGAACCCGCGGTTTGTACTGCTGCCGACTGCAGCAATAAGCTCTCCTGGGCCTTGAACTTTGAGCTGTCCACATTCAACGACTGGCAGAAGTTGCATGTGCAGGAGAACGCCAACGAGATACCGCCCGGCTCAATGCCCCGGCGAATTGATGTTGTCGTCCGGAACTCACTTGTCGAGACGTGTAAGCCAGGCGATTCCGTTACCATAACGGGGTGTCTAGCTGCCTGCCCTGACGTACCTGCGCTTATGAAACCCGGAGACATTCCCAAAAGTGTGACTCGCGACAAGAACCGGAAGCTGGCCAACGAGCTGAACGCTGCGGACAACGAGGTTCGTGGGTTGAAGTCGATCGGAGTAAGGGACCTCGGCTACAAGCTGGTATTTCTAGCGTCGAACGTGAGGGTAGCAAATCCTTCTCTGGCGGTGGATGTGGAGGACGTGGAAGTTAGAGCGCTGGGGTTGAAGTCGCTGCTGCTTTCCACGTGCCAGCGGCGCAAGTTCCGTGCCATCGTAGAATCTGGGCAGTGCATTGAGAGGCTGGCCCGTAGTGTGGCGCCTGAGGTGCATGGCCACGAGTCCATCAAGAGTGGATTACTATTTCTTCTGGCAAGTGGAGTGGAAAAACGAACAGGTCGAGAGGGCATGAAGCTTAGAGGAGATATCAACATGTGTATAGTTGGGGATCCTGGAACGGCAAAGAGCCAACTTCTCAAGTGGGTGCATCAATTTGCTCCAAGGGCAGTCTACGCAAGCGGGAAGACCTCGTCCGCTGCCGGACTTACAGCCAGCGTTCAACGGGATCAGGAATCGTCCGGTAACGCTGTCATCGAGGCTGGTGCCCTCATGTTGGCTGACATGGGGGTTTGCTGCATTGATGAGTTTGATCGCATGGCTGATCAGGATATCGTTGCCATCCACGAGGCCATGGAGCAGCAAACGATATCCATCGCCAAAGCAGGCATTCAGGCCACGCTTCACGCTCGCGCCAGCGTTATCGCCGCCTGCAACCCACGCTCTGGCCGATATGACCCATCAAAGACTTTCGCTCAGAACGTTAGGTTATCAGCGCCGATTCTCTCTCGGTTTGACATGTGCTTCATCATGATGGACGACACAGAGAATGACGATTTAGTCGGAAGGCATATCGTTTCCCTACATGCTGATCCAGAAGGCTTCTCAGGCGTCTCGACCAATCCCCATGTCCTCTCAGCAGACGATCTACGCCTCTACGTGAAATTGGCGAAGCAGATGAAGCCGCAGCTCTCGCTGGAAGCAGCACGTGAGCTCTCAAAGGCCTATGTCACCCTTCGCCAATCAGACTCGCAGCCTGGACACCAACGGTCGATGAGGATGACGGTACGGCAGCTTGAGGCGTTAGTGAGGTTGTCAGAGGCGGCCGCAAAACTGCACTTCGCTGAGTTCGTCACTGCTGATCATGTTAATGCTGCCAGGAATGTGTTCTCTGCCAGTCTCAGCCATGTGAAGAGAGGCAACCTTGATCTCGATGAACTCGACGACCTGGAACTCGAGGAGGACGAGAACAAGGCCCCCGACAGCGCCAAGCCTGAAGTAACCATAGACGAGTATATTCGGCTTTCGCAGGCAATTGCCGGTTACGTGAACGAGAACGCCGGGCTAGAGGATGATGTAGTCGAGAAACAGCAACTGCTCACATGTTTGCTGCAGGAAGTTCTCCCAGCGCAGACCGAGGAGGACCTACATAAGAACTACGTGCTACTCTGGTACGTGTTGAACCGTATGGTGACAAAGGATTTCATCCTCATAGAAGAGGTTATGACGTTGGCTGATGGAGAGGAGGTTGAATGCCTACGGCTGCACCCCAACTACGCCCCCAACTCGGAAAATTGCGATCCTCGTCGAAGAACGCGCCACGCAACTCTACCAGTGGATTTCGTAGAGAGTCCTGATGCGGAGCAAGTTCTTCCAGAGGTGGATCCAGATTTGCTAGACGCATACTATGATGACTTTTGATTTTGTGTGTGGTTGTGACGGGGCAGAACCAGATTTGCTAGACGCATACTCTGATGACTTTTGATTTTGTGTGTGGTTGTGACGGGGCAGAACCTGGGACATGACAGTGTTTTGTGTGGCGGGAGTGTGCAGTATGTGACGTGTACATGACTGAAAAAACATAGAATAAGTACGTGAACGACCACGCAGCGCCCCAGAAGCCGTGATCCCACAACAAGGCTGGACAGAGCTGGACAAGGCTTGGGGAGTGTATGATTCGTATTTGGCACCCCACAGAGCTCGAGTTGTAACGAGTAATTCAAAGTATTCACTTGATTCGCGCTAATGGCTTCCCTTCGCTCTGTCACTTCTTCACTGTCCTCTTCTAACACTCGCAGCTCGCCTTGCAAACCGGTTTCGAAAAGTCCCTCGCAATCCGTGGAGGCTAGGGTGACTCATTCCAAGTCGTCGAAATCTTCATCGAAAAGCGCTGCGCAGTCTAAGTCGCAGGAGAGAGTTTCGATGTCCTCTAAGAAGTCTGCGTCCTCCCTTACAACTCCTAAGTCGCACAAGGATAGCTCCTTGAAGTCTAAGGATAGCTCCTCAAAATCTAAGGACTGCTCCTTGAAGTCGAAGGATACCTCGTCAAAGTCTAAGGACTCCACTTCGAAGGCTGAGCGAAAGTCTTTCTCTTCTTCGTCTGCTGCAGGCAAACCTCATGTTAAGGTTCACTCGCAACATGCTAGCGGAGTGGAACAAGTCGTACACCACACCTATGGGGTAGAGTACACCGGTGACAAGCACCTGACCACCGCTCAATACAGCTACGAGGACTCCCGATTTCGAAATGGGGAACGTGTCGTGTCTACGAGCGTGATCGGCCACGAGGTCGGAGCTTCGCGAATTGTGTCTGTCACTGAGATTGCTTCCCAGGGGGAGGGAGCCATTTTGAATGAGACTGTACACCACTCTACCGTTCGTGTCCCGAAGAAGATTCTTCGTGAAGAGATCGTAGAGAAGACTATTGTGGTTCCTGAGAGAATCGTATATGAGGAGGTGGTTCACGTTGAGTCCCCCATGGAGGAGAAGATCATTGAGGTGGCTAAGCATATTATCAAGGAGAAGATTGTCGAAGTCCCTGAGATTGAGGTCATTGAGACTGTCATTGAATACCCTGAGAAGAAAATCGAGGAGAGAATCATCACGAAGCCGGTTTACGAAACTAGGGAGCGCATTGTGGAGAAGCCGGTGGTCACCTATAGAGAGGAAATCGTCGAGGTTCCTCAGGTTCAGTATCGTGATGTGGCTGTTGAGAGGGTTGTCGAAGTCCCCGAGGTCCGCTATATGGACAAGATCATCAACAAACCTGTCCCTACCTACGTCGAGAAGGAGATCCCTGAGTACGTCACTGTTGATTCTACTGAGAAGGTCCACAGAAAGATCCCAGTTCCCGTTGAGGCGGTGACCACCTTCGAGTACGAGCTACCTCAGATTCGCCCTCATTACACCAAGGTGAAGTACCCTGTCTACCTTCCTCGCTTCGTGGAGGTGCCTGTGGCGAAGCAGCTTTTGACTGAGAGTATGTTGCACAAGGCTGATCAGCACCTGAACCAGATCCATCTGCTTGACGATGCTAAGAAGGCCGTTTCTCTGTGCGACATCGAGAATCTTGCTGCTCACATCCGCAAGGAGGATATTGTTGCCCTAACGAAGGATAAGGACCTTAAGGAGGCTCTCCGTCAGGAGATGCAGGTACACCAAGCGTAGTTCTAACCACTGTGTATAGTGACTTCATCGTTTTTGTTCTGCATGAGACCTTCGATACATGCCTGAGTGTATACTTCTCCTTAAGAGGGTTCTCCATTCTCAGGGAACCGAAACCAGGCTATGAACGGTGGGGTCGGGACTCATGGAAGATGAACTGGTGAAAGGTGAAGTATTTATATTCTAAGTCTTCATCATCATGGCCTATCAACGATCTGTCTCTTCTTCTCAGTCGTCTTCTGATAGTGTCTCTCAGAGGAAGCCTGTTGAGATCAGCGTGACCAAGGCCAGCAAAAGGCAGTCGGTGTCCAAGGGCTCGAAGAGGCTATCTGTATCTAAATCTTCCAAGTCGAAGAAGGTCGACTCGAGTTCGAAGTCCTCTTCTGCTGCTGGAAAGCCTCATTCGGTCGAGGTTATGGCAGTCAGCCGAACCCAACTCCACCTTAAACATGGAGAGGTCATGACCACCACATACTCCACAGGGCAGTCTGTTGGGTTGGCCTACGAGCAGCATCATAGCATCACGCCGTTGACAGCCAGGGGAGAACGCGTCGTGT
>NW_027178843.1:0-3467 GCF_019968985.1 Porospora cf. gigantea B | reverse complement strand
TACACTGGGGGTACCCAGGTGGTCAAGAAGCCTGTCGTACAGACTCCCGTCGAGACGCAACGTGTTGAGGATGTCCCAGATCACGAAGCTGTGAGCTCCGTAACTCAGGGATCGAGCTTCAAGGATGTCGTATCGAGAAGGTCTGGTGTCTCTACACCTGTCGGTGTCGAATCAGCCGCTGTGATCAGTGACCTTTCATCGGAGTCCTCTGAGGCTTCTGAGGAACTGGTTTCTGCTCCTACGACTGTTGTCGCCACTGGGCCGAGTTTCACGTACACTGGGGGTACCCAGGTGGTCAAGAAGCCTGTCGTACAGACTCCCGTCGAGACGCAACGTGTTGAGGATGT
Source organism: Porospora cf. gigantea B (assembly GCF_019968985.1). Taxonomy (NCBI): domain Eukaryota; phylum Apicomplexa; class Conoidasida; order Eugregarinorida; family Porosporidae; genus Porospora; species Porospora cf. gigantea B. The sequence continues at coordinate 3,120 of NW_027178843.1, read as the reverse complement.
CCCAGATCACGAAGCTGTGAGCTCTGTCACTCAGGGATCGAGCTTCAAGGATGTCGTATCGAGAGGGTCTGATATCTCTGGATCAGCCGCTGTGATCAGTGACCTTTCATCGGAGTCCTCTGAGGCTTCCGAGGAACCAGTGTCCGTTTCTGCTCCTACGACTGTGGTCGCCACTGGGCCGAGTTTCACGTACACTGGGGGTACCCAGGTGGTCAAGAAGCCTGTCGTACAGACTCCCGTCGAGACGCAACGTGTTGAGGATGTCCCAGATCACGAAGCTGTGAGCTCTGTCACTCAGGGATCGAGCTTCAAGGATGTCGTATCTAGAAGCTCTGGTGACTCTACACCTGTCAGTGTCGAATCAGCCGCTATGATCAGCGACCTTTCATCGGAGTCCTCTGAGCCTTCTGAGGAACTGGTTTCTCCTCCTACGACTGTTGTCGCCACTGGGCCGAGTTTCACATACACTGGGGGTACCCAGGTGGTCGAGAAGCCTGTCGTACAGACTGCCGTCGAGACGCAACTTCACGAGTCTGTGAGCTTCGTATCTTCGCAACCAAGCTTCAAGGATATTGTGTCGAGCGGGTCTGGTGTCTCCACACCTGTTGGTGTTGAATCAGCTGCTGAGATCAGCGACCTTACATCGGAGTCCTCTGAATCACTCCGGGCTCCTGTCGAGTTCGCCTACACCGAGGCTTCTAGAGACGTGCCTACGGATGTCGAAAGCCATGATGTCGCCGAGAAGGAGTATTCATTCACCTACACCGGCGCCTACGGCGACCTCTTCCAAGCGGTGCGTTCTTCCGACAACCTCGCTGAGATCGGCAGTGAAATGCCGAAGGGAACCAGGCCGAAGGGATCTAAGCCGGCGAGCTCAACCTCGCCGGAGCGCGTTACCTCGCAGGAGCGTGCCACCAAGGCTCCTTCTGTGGTGGTGGCTTCCGGGCCAAGCTTTTCCTACTCTGGAGAACACTCGTTGACGATTCGGGACACAAAGAGTTTATCCTCTTCGGAGACACAACATATCGCGTCGGCCAGCCCACCTACTGTCTCGAGCCCACCTTCTGTCTCAAGCCCCACTGCTGTCTCGAACTCCACGTCTGGCGCGCCTAGCTATCGGGATGTCTTGTTGATGAAATCAACTCGAGAAACGTCTAGGCCTCCTCAGCCTCGACCCGCTACCAAATCTCCATCTGGCACCGTTAGGAAGTCGGCGGGTAATAAGGCTGCAGTTATGTCTTCAGAGTCCTCGGATTCCACCCAAGAGCATGTTGTGAAGGCTGCGTCTGTAGTTGTGGCCGCTGGTCCCAGCTTCACTTATAGCGGAACCTCCCGGGTCGTCCAAAAGACCCGTACGGCTCGCACATCTACTCCGCCGCTGATCGAGGACGTCACTGAGAAGTCGGACGAGGACGGCGCAGGACTTAGTGTGCCGACTGTTGCCAACACGACTATACCGGCTCCTGCTGAGACTGGAGATAGTTCTGATGAAGAGGAAAGTTCTGAGTCTTCGTGCTCTGATGAGATCGACATCAAGCCTCCCAGTGTTGTGGTGGCTACTGGGCCAAGCTTCACTTACAACGGTGGTTCGCAGGTCATCAAGAAAGCCGCCACACAGACTCTTGCCAAAGCGCACCGCGTTGAAGACGTGACCGAAACGCTCGAGGACGTCTACGGGAGGTCCCCTGTCCCCTTGCCCATCACGACTGAACTTGCAGTGGTGACTGACATGGATAGTGTCGATGAGAGCTCTGTTTTATCGGATAGCTCCGACGAGATCGACATCAAGCCTCTCCGTGTTGTGGTTGCTTCAGGACCAAGCTTCACTTACAACGGTGGTTCGCAGGTCATCAAGAAGCCCGCCACACAGAATCTTACCAAAGCACGCCGTGTTGAAGACGTGGTTGAGACCCTTCAGAAGGACGGCGTCACCGCGCATGTTGTTGATGACGGCAGCGATTCCCACTCCGAATCATCTGCTGGTGTCATCTGGGCCGCACCGGCACTGACGGATAGATCCAAGAGACCGACTCTGGATAAGAGCACAAGCGGTGGCAACTCGATTACGGACTTGTCCACGACGGTGGAGCGGACTACTGAGGTGTCGCATCACCAATCAGTCGTCGCTGCTTACGACCTGGAGCATCTTGTTGGTGAGCGAACCGAGATCGAGCTCGACATGGAGTCTACCGGCAGATCTATGGTCTCCTGTGACAATGGAGAAGCTCTACAGTCGAGTGATCGATTCCGTGACTGCGACGACGACGGCATGTCCGTTACGGAGTCTTCAATGACTCCCGTCTCTACCAATGTACTGCGCTGCGCCGCAAATGTCGCTGGGTTCACCGAGCCAGCGGCTGCGCCGACTGAGGAGACCGTCGATATCAGTGAGATGGCCTCGTCAGAAGTTGACGTTCCTTGCAATCTTGGGCCCCTCGCCCTCGCTGTGCAGCTGGTACGTCCTGCGGTCGAGTCGCTTGTCCCTGTCCATCATATCGAGACCGCGACGCCACATGTCGCCCCCTCCGTCGGCGAGAAGGCTTCAGAAGCTGGTGTATGCGCCGTTGACATCCTATCCCCAACTGACGGGTTGAAGCTCGATGATTTGCCAGCATTTGCCACCGACACCGCTGTGGAGTCGTTGACTGTCGCATCAGTTACGGCTGAACCCTTCGATGCCCCTCTTCAATCTGAGAGCACCGTTGGTGACACTGTTAGTCTGACTGAGCCTGTTGTGGAAGCACTCTCTCCTATGGCACCCATCGAAACTGCTACACCCACTCTCGAGATTGAGGTGACCACGCCCTCTGTTTCCCAGTCCATCCCTGTCGATGGAAGCGTGAACCTCTTGAGCGCCTTCCTTGCTTTCAGCTCAGTTCAGACTGTGAGTACCCCTTATGAGACTGCTGTGAAGCCTGTTGAGGCCAATCATGAGACTGCTGTGATGCCTGCGGAGGCCGATCATGAGACTGCTGTGAAGCCTCTTGAGGCCGATCTCAGTACTCTTGACATCCCTCATGGCAGTCAGATCCTGAGTCTATCTGGCGGATTGAAGCTCGTCGTGCTGCCTGGCCGTTACCTAGTTGTCGACCTCGATGGAACTGTTCACGAGTTCAACCT
>NW_027178842.1:0-3471 GCF_019968985.1 Porospora cf. gigantea B | reverse complement strand
CAACGCGCGTCTTGTCCTTAACAACGCCGTCCTGGATGGGCACGTTGAAGTCAACGCGCATTAAAACGCGCTGACCGGACAAGTCCTCTGCGATATCAATAACAGACAGTTTGTTGCTGAGCATGCTGATTTAATGACAATTTCTTTAGACTGTGAGAATGTGCCCCACATACCCAGAAACGTGCCACCAGTTTTTCTTACCCTCAACTGCCTTGTAACACCGATACATAAAATGGTAATTTGAGCGGATATGGGAGAGAGCGGGCTGCGAATTGCCAAGGACTGTTTAACTCACGCTCGCGAGGCCGTAGACTTCCCCATTCTGTGCGAGACCTGCCTAGGCGACAACCCCTACATCCGCATGATGAAATGCGCAGCAGATAAGGAATGCAAGACCTGCGCACGTCCTACCACAATGTTTCGGTGGCAGCCGGGGCGGAAGGCGCGCTACAAACAGACAGTGGTGTGCCAGCAGTGCGCCCGAGCCAAGAACGTCTGCCAGTGCTGTCTGTTTGACCTGGAATATGGGCTGCCAGTGCAGGTGCGCGACAAGTACTTGCAAATGACGGCCGCCAACGCCGCAGAGGTCCTTCCGAACCCAGTGCTGGACCGTCTCTACGCCCAGGAGAGGGGGCTGCCTCATAGGGGCTCAAACGAGTTGGCGAAGATCGCGCGCGGCCAGCCCCACTACGAAAGAAATCTCCCAAAGGTGTGTTCGTTTTGGCTGAAAAGCGAGTGCACTCGAGGTGACGAGTGCCCTTTCCGCCATGAGCAGGAAGAACACGACCCAACTCTGATGGATCAGAGAATTCGGAACCGGTACTTTGGAAAGAACGATCCCGTTGCGGAGAAGATTCTGTCTGCTCAGCAAGAAAAGGAAACACAATCGACAGCGCATGATGAGGAGATGGTATAGCGTTTTTGTAATAAGCACTTTATGGAAACTCCTCAAGTGAGACCTCTGGAGCCTGTTGACGTCCAATCCCTTGCTCCTCTCCCTCCACAGAGGGCGCGTTACATTCAGTGGTCGTACTGTCAGGATACTGAGGCAGACCTCTACGAGGGCGATCTCGCCACGCTGGCTGCGCCAGCTGTGGCCCAGCACGCGCTGCAATTCGGGGACCTGGTCGCATTGAACGAATACCGAGACAGTTTTACTGTTATGGTTGGAGACCGAGGGGTTATCCGAAACCCCGACTACTCTGCCGCAGGCTACCTCTCCGTTCCGTTGCAAGTCACTTCGCGATTCGCAGATGCAGTGGCACACTACTCAGACGCATTGCAGGAGGTCTGTTTCGCCATTCTGGAAGTGGGCTTTGCGGACGAGGCCTTGATAGGGAAGCTTGGTGCGCTTCCGGAGGGTTCTGTGGCTCATATTTTCTTTATGAGCGGAGAGTTGGAGGAGTTGCATGTGAAACTGCCAGGCAAGGATTGGGAGTACGTGGGCATCTGGGGAGATTGCGACCCCGTCGCCTGGAGAGAAACCCAAGGCCTAACGTGTGTGTAGTAGTAGACTGTAGTTGCAGCACTGCTGATGCGTTTTGAGCAGCAAACCAGACTTTTCCGTGTATTACGGTGATAAGTTTAACACTATGTCGAGAGCCCAAACATCCTTCCTCCGACCTATGCAAGCAAAATGTCAGCAGTCCCTCAATGAGGCGATGCAGAGCCACCGCTGGATCACACCGCTTAGTCACTCTCAGAAGAGACATCAAAGACGTAGATGTTGCCGAGACTGGATCCTACGTACAGAGTCCTGCCTGAAGCCGACCAGGCTACACACGTGGCCCAAGGAAGGTACGAGGAGTGCTGTCGGTGACCGTCAACGGTCTCGAGGAGGGTGTTGCGGTGGAACTCGACAATCTCCGCCTCGTCGACGTTGGTGGAGCTCTCGTCCTTCTGGATGCGGATGTCAGTGAGGACGTGTTTGTTCTGCAGGTCCCAGATCTTGACGGAGTTATCAGCTCCCACGGCCAGCCAGTAGTTGCAAGGGGAGAACCCGAGCTCGTTGACAGGGGAAGCGTCGTTAGCGTCGAGCGAATACAGGTGCTTGCCGTTGAGAACATCCCAGAGCATGCAGACGCCGTCCTTGCCTCCCGAGGCGCACAGAGACCCATCAGGGGAGATGGTGACGGTGTGCACAGGGCCGGTGTGGCCGTGGAGGTTGTGCTCTACGACGCAAGACTTTAGGTTCCAGACCTTGATGCACTTGTCCCAGCCACAAGAGACGAACATGTTCGTCTGCACGGTGGGGGAGAAGCGGACGCAAGAAATCCAGTCGGTATGCTGCTGCTCTGTCAGAGTGTACTTGCAGTCTCCCTTGGTGTTCCAGAGCTTGATGGTCTTGTCCCGAGAAGCGGACAGGATCTTGCACTCGTCCGCGGAAAAGGCGAGAGAGAGGACATCCTTAGTGTGTCCCGTGTACTTGCAAACCGCTTCACCCTGAGCGAGGTCCCAGAGTTTCAGCGTCTTGTCCCACGAAGAAGTGAGGGCGAACCGAGCACCGTTGGAGAGTGAACAGTCAGAGATGGCCTCGGCGTGGCCCGTGAGCACTTTTCGGATAGTGCCGCACGAGGTTGGGTCCTCGGGAGAGGGCTCCGTGTTCCACACGACCAACTTCTTGTCGCGTCCGGACGAGATCAGGACATCATCACGTGGGCAGACAGCAATTCGTGTGACCCAGTCGTTGTGGCCCTTCAGGCATCCACGGTAGCTTACGTTCACGCTGGCCTTCGACATAGGTTACGTTGTCCACAGCGTAAAAAGCCGGATATAACCAGACGTTTTGTCTCAGACATGGGGTTTAGGGTTTAGGGGTTGTGCCCCTCATCACGACCAAGTGCCCCTCATTACGACCAAATGCAACAGTTCATCGAACACGCGAGTAGTCCAAAGTTACCAAAGAGTTGAAGAAAAATCGGAGCACACATTACTTGGTAGATAGAGCGTCTACACCAGGAAGGTTCTTGCCCTCTAGCAGCTCGAGAGAGGCGCCACCGCCAGTGGAAACGTGAGACATCTCAGGAGCCTTGCCAGCATTCTCTACCAATGAGGCAGTGTCCCCTCCTCCAACAATGGAGAGGCAGCCGTTCTTAGTGGATTCGACAACGGCGTCGAGAACAGCTAGAGAGCCGTTGGCAAAGTTAGGGAACTCGAACACGCCCTGCGGTCCGTTCCAACAGATGGTCTTGGCCTTCAGAATCATCTCACGAGCATTCTTGCGAGTCTGTTCCCCACCGTCGAAGCCTTCCCAGCCATCAGGAATTCCCTCAGCCTTAGAGACACGCTTGATGTTCGCGTCATTGCTATACTTGTCGCCGCAAACGAAATCAACAGGTAGCAGAAACTCTACGTTCTTCTCCCGAATCTTCTTCATGATCCTAGGGACGATCTGAGCGCCCACTGGGTCGTACAGGGAGTCCCCAATGTCCATGTTGTCGTTGACCTTAGCGAAGGTATAGGCCATACCGC
>NW_027178841.1:0-26131 GCF_019968985.1 Porospora cf. gigantea B | reverse complement strand
TGTTCGCCTCCGTCACGAAATTCATGCAGAAGTTCATCCATGCAGAAGGCACTCCTAAGTTGGCTCCTGTTGACAAGCCGTTACAATACACGGGACAAGAACAAGCAGACAACACTCTCGAGCGACTCATGAAGCAGACTCTCCCCACGTCGTCTAACAGCCGAACCAAAAGCTCGCATCACCCGCGTCTGCTGAACTCCATCGCTCACGAGAGCGGCAAGCCCCGGTACCGTCCAGGCGTGGACTGCCCACCTCCCTACGTAGTCACCGTCACCGTAGGTCGTAAACCCAGCCACGCTGGGTTCTACGTGAACGACCCCCAGGAGGTCTCGTGTTTGCTGACTGGTCTGTCAGGACCGACGGTAGGTTGAATATGACTCCAGGACGTGCCTCCATTATATCATTTGTGGCATGTTGTTTGCACGATCTTCCGCCATCAAAAAAGGTGCACAGACTTCTGGCATGTTGTTAGTTCTAGCTCTCTTAGCTTTCCGAGGCGCCGCGGCAGAGTCCGTGACCGCTGAATCCGTTGCGGATTCGTGCCCTCTGGCTGCGAACTGCTTTGTTTCCGGAGCCACGATTGACGGGGCTACAGCGTGTTTCTCCAGCCTCGACCCCAAGCGTCATCATGGCGACTTCGTCGAAGTTCCGTGGACGCGATCTCTGGCGCTTAGGGGGCAGAAATGGCAGATTGGTGCTACCACTCCCACTAATGTCGACGGTGACGTGGCCATTCAAGTTCCCTGTCCCTTCGATCGGTCACTGAGGGTGACGATCAAGTGTCCCGTATCCCAACGGCTCGAGGGTTGTGGGATGTCGGACGCGATGTACGTGGATCTATTACTGGCGGAAGACGAGACTGTGACCCCGACGGCAAACCGATTCTTGTGGTCCTTATCCACTAAGACTCCTCTGAAGGTCGGCGGGGGCGACTGGCATATGATTTTGGGCGCTTCAGGGGAGCCGACAGCGGATGCGACTCAAGCAGAGGATTTTGTTCGCGAGCATCTCCATCAGATTCCAAACGGGGACAAAATGGTCATCAACTCCCTTCGACAGGCTTTCCGTGACGAGGTGCTGGGCGGCAAAGGACCGCCGCTGAGCCTAGACGCAGTTCTGAAGACGCTGTTAGGTGAACGGGTGTTGGAAAAAAGCAGGAGTGAGCAACGGTTAACACCCCCCCAATCCTCGACTCTTGCGGCCGCAGTTCAGAGACTCAAAGACACACCTCCAACGTTTTCCTTACTCGACGAACCGCGCAGCGCGTTGGCGATTGACTCAGAACCAGACCTTATCCGAGTATCTTACATTACCGAGGAGGCAGATGAACCCAGGCGGCAGTTCAAAAGGCCTTTGTCCACAGGAACTCTGGAAGGCACCAACAAGAAGCCTCGTCCTCGATTTTGGGAAAAGATTCGACGTCGGGACGCCGGTAGCGCAAAACGTGCAAACAACGACGCTGTAGGAGGACAGGACGCTATAGGAGGACAGGACGCTGTAGACCAGCCCCCCGAGGTGGAATTCGCAAAACGCAGGAACAAGCGCCGAGCACCTCTTCCTCCTGTAGAACCCGTTGTAATGGCATTCAGAAAACGCAGGAACAAGCGCCGAGCACCTCTTCCTCCTACAGGACCTACTGCACCGCCGCTTCAGCTGCCGGGTGACTCCAATTATCCGAAGCTGGACAAAACACCCCGCTTGAAGTTCACGCCCCGACTAAAGTCTATCCTCCGGCGCCGCCAAAACGACGAATGGCCCTCTGTGGCCGGGCCAGCCCCTAGGGTTCCAATACCGCCACCTTCTAGGATACCGGTTGCGCCTCCACCGCCACCTTCTAGGATTCCGGTTGCGCCTCCACCGCCACCTTCTAGGATACCTGTTGCGCCTCCACCGCCACCTTCTAGGATTCCGGTTGCGCCTCCACCGCCACCTTCAAGGATACCAGTTGCGCCTCCACCGCCACCTTCAAGGATACCGGTTGCGCCTCCACCGCCACCTTCTAGGATTCCGGTTGCACCCAGGATTTCAGAGCGCAATTCGCCAGTCAAAACCTTCCAGAAACCGGCTGGGGATCTTATGGCTGAGCTCAACGCCGCACTGAAAAGCCGCTCCAGCAAAGCGTCTCCCTCTCGTGTCGAAGTCAAGCAGCTTCCCAAAACACCACAAGAGCAGTTCAATGACGATCTCCAGAAAAGGTTGGCTGTGCAACGGAAAGCCCGTGCCGAAGACGAAGAAGACGATTGGGATGCCCCGACAGTGATTCCTGCCAGTGTTCGGCCGCCTCTCTCGCCGGCAGCTGGGACATGGCAGCCCGTCAACCCTCCTGTTGCACCACCTAGAGACGCTGGGACGCTGCATCCAGCCAAACCTCCTGTTGCACCACCAAGGGACGTGTATTTTGACGAGCTCAAGCAGGCTGCTGCAAAATTTAAGGCTAGGCAGCGGCAGGTTGCTGACTTCTGATTTCTTTCAACAATTCATGTTTCGTTTTCATTGCAGTGTCACTTCTCAGTCTCATCTTGTGTCCTGCCACAGACTTTACACAAAGCTCAAAGAGCAGTTGGGTGCTAGGCGGCTGATACACGTATGAATTCTCGTGTCGCATATTAACTTTCGACACTGCTCGAGGCACAAAGGGTTGTGCTCATAAATCCGGCCACAGGTGGCTTCTCGACCAACAGGGTTGCTGTCCTGTAGAACGTTGTCAACGGCTCTCATGGCAACATTGGCGAGGTCTTTTAAGTTGGGTTCCACAGCTTCTAATCGTACAGGAATCCCCATCGCTGACCACAACTTCAGTAAGGGTCTCCAGGAACGCTGCACTGACTGATGGAAGTGACTTATTAGTACAACCAGCCGGGCGCGTTTGCTTACAAGCAGCTCACCTAATTCAAGCGGACTGACGTTGGAGCCTACGCCGCCATGAACGCACGATGCACCGCTTTTCTTGGAGCTGAAACACACATCAATCTGAGCACGGTTGTGAGTAGAAACTACCACAACAGCCCCAGTATTCGCGGACTTTAGGCTCGTTTTAATGGCGTCCAACGAGGCTTTGGGCCCTGTCCGCGATTTTTCAAACTTCAAATCGGTTCGCAACTTTGCGGCTGTCGTTTCGAAATCAGACGTCATGTGTGAGATGGTCTTGTACGCGTATCCAGATTCTCCACGAAGAGGTTCGCTCTTAAAGAGACCCAGTAGAATCCTTGAGTTCTCCAGGCTGGCCACGCCCTTGACAATAATCAATACCTCATCCAACGCCTGAGCCTCTCGTGAGGGTATGTCGTTCTGCGCTGCGTCCTGCAAGAATACTATATCAGTTGGAATGTCTTGTGTCAAAACATCAACGTGGGCCACGGGGAGTAGGTCCACCTCAACGCTTCTGCAGAGCGCCAGGAAGAGTGCAACACGCCGCATCTCTGTCAATATCAACATTTCAACGGCTGACAAGGAGCTTAGCACAGCAGATTGCCACAATAACTCGAGCTAATCAAAACAGTTCTCGACGCGACTTCGCTCGCAGATTCAACGTGTACCAGTGGCGCACTACTCGCCAGAACATGGCCCTAAGCCGCCTGAAATGCTTTTGCGGGCACTCCGGGGCATGGCTGGCAGCGTCCGACGTACTATGAAGGGAAATGTCCTCCCATGATCTGCCGGTGAGTAATTCCATCATACATGCGAGTGGCGGCAAATACCAGCGCGCCCCCTCTGGAATGGCTGTCCTTACTAACGGCGAGGACAAGAACTGTGTACCAAGATTTGGGTATGCAGGAAGACTACAAGCCCCCCAAGGGCCCTCGGGTACAGAAACTGATTGACATGTTCAACCAGAAGCCAGGTTTCCCGCCAATGAAGCCGGAACCAGGACATGACGGAACATACACCTCCCAGCTCAGCTGGATGCCTGAACGGAATCGGGAGGACGACGAAAATGAGTCCTCACTGTCTGAGACCTCCTCAGGCAACTATAGTACGGACGTCACTTCTGACTCGCTTCTAGAGGCGGTGGCGACGCCTTCGGTAGAACCCTCGCTGTCGGACTACGAAGGTCCGCGCACTATAAAAAGGCGCCGGGCACCGCCGTCGTTCGAGTTCTCAGAGGCTCGGTTGCGGAGAAACGCCACCATGGCTGACATGCTAGACGTCATTCGCCGCAAGAAACTCATAGAACGGGTTCGTAAACGTGCGTCTAATGTCAGTCCCGTGTAACTCAACACAACGCAGTATTTGGTGAAATGATTCGGGAACTGTCGGTATACGCCGAGAGTTTACGTATATTCAACCATAGCGCGCAGTCCAAGTGGATTGATAGCTTGATTCATTTAATCCGCTCCGTACCCCAAGATGAGGAGGGTCGCCTACTCGAAGCACTAACCATTTTCAAGCAACCACGCGGCATAACTCCCAGAAAGAAGTGGTCTCCCTCAGAAGTGACGGCTTTTGACGGTCTGCCTATTGAATGGTTCGAGCATCTTCTTTCATTCTTTGTGGCGCCCGCTGCAGGAGTTCAGGAGGCGTGCGTTCTGAGACGCAAACTCCGCTGTCTCTCCCGCTCGGCTGCCGTAAACCTGCGCGATCTGCCTTGTTTCGCGTTCCGCAATACACGCGCTAGTGCCCTCTGGGAAGCCCCAGAACTGTGTAGGCGCGTGGACGTGACAGATGGAGGCTGGTTGCCACTGAGGTGCCAGCCACGAGTTATTCGCGCCGATAGAAGCAGCTGGGAAACAGTGACAAAATTCCGAAAGTGGAGCTGCCTGAAAACTGTTGTCTGGGCGAGGGAGGATGATGCCCACCACCGCTGGGTCCAGTCGGGTGTTTGGGCTGCGAATGCCGACCTGGTGGAGGTCCCAGCCACAGTTTCCTCGGTCGTCGTGGAGGGTGAGGGGGGTTCTGACATGGCAATTACCAGTCATATTCAGGAGCTGGTCTGCCACGGCTCGTTTCAGGGATCTCTGTCCCAGTTACCAGACTCCATCAAAAGCCTTAGCATTTTCTCTGAGTTCTCACGGCCTCTGGCTGGCCTGCCTTCGCAACTGGTGTGCCTGACCTTGGGGAGCTTTGACTGCTCAATCGCACTCGGTGAGCTGCCTGCCACCCTGCGGTACTTGAATCTGGGTGACTGCTTCGATCAGCCCATTTTGCCCGGGTCGCTGCCTCCCAGGCTGCAGGTTCTGACGTTCGGCGTGTCATTCAACCAGAAAATCCCATCAGGCGTTCTGCCATGCAGCCTTAGGAATCTGACTTTAGGTCACTTTTACAACCACGAAGTAAGTTCAGCTGAACTTCCACCTTTGAGGACTCTGAGGTTCGGCAGTCAATACCACCATCCACTCCACGCATTGTCTCTGCCTCCAACGCTGGAGACGCTCTTCATAGGGGACAAGTTCAACAGTGACCTAAAACCTGGAACTCTGCCCTCCACACTTCTACACTTGCATTTGGGAGTGGAGTTCAACCTGCCACTCTCTGATGGCGTTCTGCCCAATCGGCTCCAGCGGCTTGTTCTCTCGAGAGATTTCAACTGCGGCCTCACACCGGGTTCGATCCCCTCCTCCGTGACGCATCTCACTTTCGGGGCCCAGTTTTCACAGGAGCTCGTCTCACTTCCGCCCAGACTGAAATCATTGGCATTAGACGGCAGCTACAATCGACCTTTCCCCGTTGGAGTGTTGCCATCTTCACTGACAGACTTGAGAATGGGGCTGAGCTCCGCGGTGTACCTTCAGAATGATGGCCTACCCAACTTGCGACAACTGCAGATCACTCTGTTATCCAGTCGGTGGAAACCGATTAAGGCAACAAAATGTACAGCCTGGCCTTGTCGACGGCAAGTAGAGATGCTGGTGGAGTTCTAGGATGTAAATGTGGGCCGAGACCCATAGTTGTAAATAAGAATTAATCTGATGAATCATCCATCAATGGTCCCGTCTCCTTTGACGGCTAACTACGCCTCGGCAGTTGCTCCGCAGTACCAATCAGCGACTCCGATTAAGACGGTGATGGCCCCCGTAATGCCCGAGGCACACATCCCCCCGCAATATGGCCAACAGGGAGCGTCCTATGTCCCTCTGCAAACGTCTGTGCAGCACCTGACGATCCCTCAGGCAATGGCGACGCCGTACCCCAAGTACGTCGGCAGCCCTTACGTGTCCAACCTCAACAGCTACGCCGACCACACCGTAAACACAACAGGGACTCGTGTCTTGAGGGAGCACCGGTACAAGAAGAACAAGGCGATTGTAAAACGACAACGACCCGGCTGCTGCGGTATTTTCAACGCTTATTGTTGCCGGGGAGGGGTCTGCGACTACCCGTCGGGACCCGGCGCCTGTCTTAACTGTATGGGTTGCTGCGATCGCCAGAAAACGATTATCCGACGTGTTGATACGCACTTGTCAGAAGAACAGCTTCATGGACTGCAGTACACCCCTCGAGGCTGCTGTGGATGTGACAAGCATTAGTTTATGATGCGCCTTATCATGCGTGGGATCTCCACCAACAATCGTTTTCTGCGCCGTTGCTCTTCTTTTCCTTGTAAGGAGGGCTCGGGGGCAGGTTCGAACAGCTCCGCCAGCTCGATACCTTGATGCTGGTGTCGCCAAACAAACGATGTGCACATCTCTCCACCCTCAGCCACAAAAAGTCTCGCGGCCGCATGGTACATGTCTTCTAGCATCATCGTCGCAAGCTGCAACTCGCTCAGGTTGCTCATGTGAAACACGCTGGCATTCAGTCGACGCGAAAGATCAGTGTGATCCGCATTGAGGCGAAGCAATAGGTCTCGGAAGTAGTTTACAAGTACCGCGGCAACGACCTCGGAGCCGTGGTACTCCATACAAAACCCTGAAGTCCAGGCAGCGTTAGCCACCATACAGACGATCACCACAATCTCAGGAAGCCGGTTCTCCTGCACCAGGCAACACAACAAGCTGTGGCCCAGAGGCTCGTCCAGGCCTAACGCCGCCATGTAGAGCAATAGGAAGTCGAGGGGGGTTTTCCGAAAGAGGCACGAGGCCTGCGTCGAGTCGATGATGTGTGTCTCCAGCTGTTGGATGCGGTGTACGGGCCCGGCTTCCCAATCGTTCATTCTCCTCAGAAAGTTTGCTATAGAAACAATATTGTCTTCACCTGAGATCTCACAAACGTTGGCCGCGAAATACATGCAGGCGATTGCGACGTTTTCCAGATCTCGAGGATGATCCTTGCAAGACAGGAAGTAAACATCCATGATGCTGACCGCTACGTAGAAGGTCGCGCGTGACCAGAGCTGCGTGGCCACCGCCTGTGATATTTTAGACACGATAGCTCGTCGTTGTCGAGAGTACCATACGTTCTCCTTTGAAGCAGTCGGCAAATTCTGAGTCTCCATCTTATACAGCTCAGTCCAGTTCTGGGGCGACATCTGCGAGGCAGTCCTGAAAGGTATCATCTTGAAGACTAACCTGTTGGAAGAGTGACTCATCATTCGTCAGTTTTATTTTTCCTCAACTTAACGGATAATAGAGGCAATTGAAGCGATGGGTGAGAAATTACGCGACATGATACAGGCAACCTCTGCAAATCGTCGTCATCAAAGCCTCTCAAGCCTGAGGCCGCCGCAAACTCCTCGCCAGCCAGCGAGAAGAAAAGTGCGACTCCTGACAAGTCCCCAAGCAAGAGTTCCGACAAGAGTGCCAAGAGTGATTAGAGCCTATGTCCTGTTTCCAAGTAATCTGAGCGAGTTACGGCGTAGGATTGGAAGTTAGTGGGGTCGGATGCTACCCAAGCCGAGCCGCCTCGCCAGACAGCCCACTGCGGACTGTCTGAATGCGAGAGCAGGCGAATGGGCCACTTCTGCGTGACAGAAAGGAATTGCACTCACGTCGGGTAACAGCGCTCTGAGTTCCTGGTACAGCCGCTCTCTGAAATAAGGAAACTTGGCACAGCCCCCGCTGAGTTGAATGGAGGAGGCGAAATACGGTTGTAGCTCCGGGGGACAGGCAACTACAGCACGTGCCACCACTTCGCCTAAACCAGCAGGCCCCTTCTGGGCGAACTCCTCTGACTTCGTCGCGTTGGATTGCGCCTCCTTGGGCGTCCATACGACGCTGGGGGCGTCAGAGGGGTGGAAGAGTAGCTCTGGGATGGCAATTCGCTCATGGTTCACGGTTATGTACTGTGGGCCTTCCGCAATGTCGTTGATGATGCCGTTCTTCGCGTCGGATGTCACCAGCGGCAGCGGAGGCCCCTTAGAGCGACCCTCCTCCTCCAGTTTAACGCATTTGTGCGGAAACTGGTTAATCTTTCGTCGACCTCGAAGGATTTGATTCAAGGCAGATGAGGTGGATGTGTAGTCAGGTATCGTGTAGGTTCCCGTTACAGAGCTGCGACCTGACGATAACTCGCTTTGTATCCGCCTGCAGTCTGCCAGAAAATTGGTGGAGCAGAAGCAGAGATCCTCCATCAGACTGCGAACTAGCAGCTGGTTTGACTCCAAAACCACCTGCCTTGTACTCAGAATCTTGTTGAGATAGCTTGACAGGTGGTGACCTCCGAAGTCGGTTCTACGGGTGGCATAGTCCAATGGCACGCCATCGCAGGTAGGCAGAGCCCACATGTGAGAATGGCCGACGTCAATCACCATAGCACAAGGAGAGACCCACCCTGGTGGGGCGAAGGGATCCGCCACCGGCAGACCGGTGACGGTTTCGCCGGGGACGTGGGCGGGTTGGAAGGGCTCTGCGCCAATGGGGTCCCCGAATTCTTCCACGACCCCAAAAGACGTTAGACAATCGAACCCGCACGGTTGGGGAGGACGCTTGGGAGGACGGCCTCTTCTACCCGTACGAACGCCTCCAGTAGGCGTCCGTTGCGCCACGAAAGGCATGAACTTCAAAGAGGTGCTCTCATCTCCGTTCGAAGGAGCGCTGACAGAGAAGCTGTAAGGTACCAGTTGCTGCGCAGCTGAGACCATCACCTGGTTGAACTGGAAGTCCTCGAACAGGATCTCGTACAGGCCTTGCCTCGACGCAGCACAGCTATTGAACGGCTCGGTCACCAAAACGCCGGTCTCTCCCACGTGTAAACCCTGCGCGCCCCACACTGGGCCCCCGTCAACGTTTCGGTGATTCGAGAACACCGCAGAGCGCCAGATATCTGACTGCATGTCTAAGTCCGCCAAGAACCCCTGCGAGCTTGGACGATGAGTGTAGAAGTTGGCGTGCCCGTAGAGGAGGTCTGAGTTCACCTTTTCTTTTCGGGATTCGTACCCGATCAAGGTTCCTTGACAGTTGGGGACGACGATGCGTGGCCGACCTTCGCCAGCGAACCCAGCCTTCACGTCGCCTGATCCATTGTCCAACACCACTATGGGCGTCGTCATTTGCCCATTTAAATGTCCGTGACGGTGGTGCTCTATCACTGCCCCAGTAGGACCGAGCGCCAGCCCTCATTCAGACGATGGGGATGTGGAATCTGAACCAAACGTCTTCTTCGTCAAGCAAGACTGTGACATCGTGACACTAGCTGACCTAGAGGCCGCGTTTCCTCTGCAAGGACGGTACCACTTCCGGTTCAAGGGCCGTGTGGACGGCCGCACCGGCTGGGTGGATGTCGTGGATAAACACAGCCGTGTGTCACCTTTTGAGAACGGCGTGATCCGCTTAAAGGTGCTGCGACTCTCTTGGGAAGAAGCACCACCCTCTCCGACTGCCACTCCAGGTACGCAGCCGACCGACATACTTGGTCTAGGCAAGCGCAAGGAATTTGATCTCTTCGCCTGAGCACTGGTCTAGGCAAGCGCAAGGAATTTGATCTCTTCGCCTGAGCACTGGTCTAGGCAAGCGCAAGGAATTTGATCTCTTCACCTGAGCACTTTTGCAATGATGTAATCTCGCAGACCAACGTTGCCTTCTGTGTTTCCAATCATACAATTACCTGCCAGAATGCAGAACGAACACCAAATGAAGAGAGCCCTAATCTCGTGGGCTCTTCATTAAAAAGTATTGATACACGATTCATTAATGTTCAGGTTTTGCATTCCCAGCATTTCGCTGCAATTTGAAGTCTTGATGGCTATTCCTAGTTCCTAGAGGCTGGCTCTACACGTGGAAATCTCAGGTGTCTTAAGCACAACTGTCTGTGGCCAATCCCTGTATCCGTTGAATTGCCGTGTGCCTCCACAATAATTGGACCAACCAATTGACCAATATGACGGTTGAGTCCAAAACAGCCTCCACCAATCTCAAAGAAGCGACCGAACAGCGGATCCCACTGGCTTACATGGCGCACCTGGAGCCCCCTGCAATCGCACCTTACGAGCAGGTATCGCTGACTGACGTCACCGTTCACCCAGCAGTCCTTCGCACGGCGTTGCAGATCTTAGAGAGGAAGATCGTAGGAACGAATCGTCGTACGGTGGCGATGCTTATGGCATTCAAACGCCTTCTTGAGGACTATGAGATCCCTAGATTCGCTCCTACACCCCAACATCTTCGGATGTTGGTCAATAAGCATATCGTGTTCTTCCGCGATTGCCGACCTCATAACCTCTCCATGGGTAACGTCATTAAGTGGCTCAAGGATGAGCAGCTGAAGGAGGCAATCGAAGGGCCAGACATGACTGCAGCCGTTGGAGGCGTAGTTCGCGAAATTGTGAGCTTCGTACAAGAGCGCATTGTGTTGGCCACTGAAACCATCGTGCACTTCTGCGTCGTGCGGATTCTAAAGCCTGGCGATGTGATTCTGGTGTTCGGTCGGTCCACTGCAGTTGAACGGACGCTACTAAGAGCGAAGGAGCAAGGCCTCCCGTTTTCCGTCGTCGTTGTGGACTCGGTGCCTCTACGAGAGGGCACCGAGTTAGCCCGCGTACTTAAGGACGCTGGAGTTCGCGTGACGCTTACAACTATGGGGGGTCTGTACTCCCATTGCAGCGAGGTCAACCGAATCCTCCTCGGGGCCGTCTGCCTCACATCTAACGGCAATGTGCTGGGGAGGGCGGGGAGCGCTGTCGTTGCGATGGTGGCGAAACAGCGGCTGTATGCAGGGGCACCACCGGAGGTCTTCGTGTTATGCGAATCCTATAAGCTTAGTGAACGAGTGTTAATCGACTCCAGCAGCATTAATGACCTCGAGGACCCCTCCTCTCTGTTCCTAGATCACTATCTGAACACAGATTTCGATGGGCCCTACGAACAGGGCTGGTCGCGGTGGCTACCGAAGTCGCACCCGGCCCTCGCGGGGTCAGTGGGCAGGGAGTGTGGCGGACGAACACCCAACGCCGTTGTGCCTCTCTACGACGTGACTCCTGCCCGCTGCGTGGACTACGTTATCATGGAGCTCGGCCTATTCACTGTGCCCAACCTGCCGTCGGTCATCCGGGACTACGACTCCTGGAGACAAGGACGACGAGTGTAGGGTGTCGCCTTTATTAGATCTTGCGAAAACGATGCTGGTTGCCTTTCTGTTGCTGTTTAGCGCTCTGAGCGTTCAAGCGTCTGGAGAGACGTATGCCGTAGCTTCTGGAAGCGTGGACATTACTAATCCTCGGGAGAACTGCGTGATGGCTGCGCATTTCGCTGTGAAGGGTGCACAGAAGATAGACGGTCTAGACGCTTGTATGAGACAGGAAAACCCAATCAAAGCTGAGCACAAGTCCTTCCACGGACTGATTGGCAACGACGTGGACGTTGCGGTTTTTCACGCAGGCTCTCCCAGAGTCTCAGAGAAGGGCGACCAGGTCCTGCTGCAGGTGGTCTGCCCTTTCAACCCCAAACTGAAAGTTACACTGCAAACTGCCAAAACTCACGGAGTCATTGAGAGGTGTATGCGAGATGATGGCGCGTCTGTTGAGCTGTTGCACCTGCAGTCCATGGAAGCTAACGAAACGAAGTCTCCCTTCGTGGTTTTGCTACGCATGCCCAACCCTGAAAGCTCCGAGGAACTCGTACTTCTGCTGGACCGAAGGGGGAAGATCGTGGCCAGCCTCGCGAGTCGAGGCGCCTCTAAGTGGGCCAAGGTCCGAGCAGCCAAGGGAGTCATTACCACCGGAGGGGCCGCTCGAATGCCGAACGCGGCGTCGCGAGTTCCGGAGCCCAAATCGCGAGTGCCGCCGGTGAAACCGGGATCCGCCCCTGGCCAAGGCGGAGGTGGCGTCAGGAAGCACTGGTCAGTTAAGCCTGCTGATCGGGTAATCACGACTGGAGGGGCCAGTCGCATGGCCAGCGGTCCGTCCAGCGCGAAACCCAGTCGATTCAGCTTCAAGAAATCCAAGAAGAAGTGATGGATGCAAACAATGAATGACATTATT
This sequence comes from Porospora cf. gigantea B, assembly GCF_019968985.1. Taxonomy (NCBI): domain Eukaryota; phylum Apicomplexa; class Conoidasida; order Eugregarinorida; family Porosporidae; genus Porospora; species Porospora cf. gigantea B. Next base: position 13,842 of record NW_027178841.1, on the reverse strand, counting down.
ACTGCCAAAAATGGCCAGACGCAGAGGTTAAATTGCCAAAAAATCTATGCAGCCAGAGGTCGTGTACGCTGACGTAGACGCCGACACGGGTGTCTCGGTGGTCGAATCGCTATGTACTCAGTGCGGTGAAAACGGAGTCACCAGGCTCATGCTCACCAAGATTCCGTACTTCAGGGAGGTCATCCTGTCCTCGTTCGAGTGCCCTCATTGCGGTTTTCGGAACACAGATATTCAAACTGGCGCAGAACTTGAGCCGCAAGGAACAGTGATCCGGTTGACTGTATCTGGACCCGTAGACCTCGATAGACAGATCATCAAGTCCGAGTTCGCCACGTTCCGGATACCCAACATCCAGTTCGAGATCCCAGCTAAGAGCGAAGGAGGGCGTTCCTCCACCGTGGAGGGCATAATCACCCAAGCAGCAAGTAACCTGGCTGTTGGGCAGATTCACAGAGAGGGCGATGTGAGACTGAAGATACAAGAAGTCATATCCCGCATGAATTCTATGGCGTCTGGCGAGGAAACGGGCTTCATTGTGGAGCTCGACGATCCCGCAGGACACAGTCATATCGAGTCTCTTACCCCACCGAAGCCTGACTCTCGAATGCAAATCATTCACTATGACCGAACCACAGAGCAGATGGAGTTCATGGGTTTTTACGGAGAGCAGAAGGTCGAGAAATGCCACGAGGGACCTCAAGGGGGAGTCGAGGAGAAGGTTGGAGGAGACATACCTGAGCACCTCCGAGCCAACCGGGTGCTCAATCTCAACGAGAGCGTCGGCGACACTGGCGAGGTAGCCGCCATCGACTTCTGCAGCCCCTGTGCCCACTGCGGACATGACGGCAGGGAACGGATGTGTGAGGTGGACGTGCCAGGATTCCGCAAGTGCATGCTGATGGCCTACACATGCGACAATTGCGGGTTCAAATCTAATGATCTCAAAGCTGGAGGCACCTACGGCGAGAAGGGACGAGTCTGGACGTTGCATGTCGTTGAGCCTGCCGATCTGGGCCGGGACGTGCTGAAATCCGACACCGCGAGGGTAGAGGTGCCAGAGTTAGAGTTTGTCATGTGCATGGGCACTCAAGGAGGCATATTTACCACGATTGAGGGGTTACTTATGCAGACAGCCGACCATTTAGAGAAGTCATTCCCCTTTCACGGGGATTCCAGCGAAGGCTACAAACGGAAGGCAATGTATGAGGATACCATTGCCCGTCTCAGAGGCCTGGCGCAAGACGAGACGCGGCTCCCCTTCACGCTGGTGCTGGACGATTGCGCTGATCTGTCGTTTATCGGCCATCGAGACCCCACTCTGAAAATCAGTGACATCGAAAAAAGCGTCGCCGACGACCACCTTACCACCACATTCTACACCCGTTCTGATGAGCAAAACGACGACCTGGGAATTCTCGACATGAAGGTTGATGACTACTAGTAATCACGACCGAGTGCTTCGAAGCTCAAATTTACGGTAGCCCACTCCTTCAAATAGTTTCTTGTGGTTGATGGCGCTCTCATTGGTGTGCGTCTCGATCAGGCGTGGCTCGTCCTCCCATGTGCTTACTTCCGTCTCGAAGTCCTCCGTCAGATTCTTCACAAACGAATTACCAGGCACCCCGCTCACAGGGTCGCAGCTGAAAACGCTTACAAGTGGCGTGGTCCCCTTCATGACGCTCTTCAGACCCGACTTCTTCCAGCCGGCGAAGTTCACGCGAGAAAAATCAGTGACGCAGGAGTTTGGCTTTGTGGGGAGCCAGTGGAAGAGAAGTCGGTTGGCTTGCTGGTGGTGCTTATGATCAGTGTTCTCTAGCATATCGAGCACCTTGGAAACCGGAACCACAAAAATGCGCCAACTGCGTGAGAAAGACATCTGCGTACTCACTTGGGGTTGGAAGGCATGTCGTCGACGTCAGAGAGTAGAATTCTCAAGACGGCTTCCTTGCAGTCAGCCTCCATATCGTTGCTGTCACTAGCATCCGACTCCTCAGAGCAGTTCAACTCGAAACCTAGGCGTTTCACCGGCTCCTCAGCGTCGTAAATCTCGAGGTAGACACTCTGTAGCATCTTCGTTTGGATAAGAGGTGTCAACGACGCCAGGATCTCTGACAGGTAGTCAACTACAGGCTGCGATGTCACCTTCCACGTGGGAATGTCATAGAAACTGCTTGGCTCAAAGGTGCTGTCAGGGTAACACTTAAAGATGTACAGTGCCTGCTGTAAGGCGATGCCTAAGAAGTCCACAATGCGGTTGGCACTCATACGGTAGAATGGGTATATTTACCCTGTTCGTTGATGTTGAGGCGGCGAGTGATGACGCTGTTTTTGGGCGTGGCAGTCGTCATTTGCATTGTGTTGTTGAGAACACGCCCAGCCCCAGCCGTATTAGGATACTACTATTTGCATCGCTTCTCAACTGCCTATGGCTGGGGCGACAATCTCCGCAGTCTTGTCAACTCCTTCCGCTTTTCCCAAGAACTCAACCGCACGTTTCTGCTTGACTTCCACTCGCCCGGAAGGGAGGATGCGTGGTTTGCCTCCTTCTTTGTGCCCCGAGATATGGACTGGAGCACGACGAACATCAGCTGTGAGCGGCTGGCGAACGGATGACACAGCATCGCATTATAAGACTGTGAGATCTTTGTTACAAGAATCTGATGGAATCCGTGCTTCGCGAGGTGTCAAGATATTCCAAAGGCTACAGAATCGCCACCCAAACTGGATGCCCATCGTAGACGGGTCCTCAGTGAACGTGCTGGGCGTCCGCCCTGGAACTTCCTTGGAGAACCGAGAGCGTGTACGTCGGGTGATTAACGACAAGATGCCGGCACTGGTAGTGTGTCCTGTGCATTTCATCCACTCTCGGGAGTCAGCTGCGTCGTTCAGCGTGATCAAGCGCCTTCTGCGCACTGCGAGCCCCTTGGAAGCCCACTTTGAGCGAGTCGTTAGCCGCACTCTATTCGGAATAGATTTGGCCGATTCGAGCTTTCAACCGCGGCCCATGAGGCCGCTGCAGGCCCTCCAAACATTTATACGAGAACGAAAGGACGCGGAGCCCGAGATTCGAGCTCTGGTCGTAGGGCTGGGTCGCCGGTTACGGCTTGGAGAACTTTACACCTCGCAAGGGCTACGCTCCGAGCTGCTGAAACGAGCGGCTGAGCTGCATTCTGAAGTGGGGCGTTATGTGTTGAAGTGGCTCCACGGCGTCTCGAATTTCTCTACCATCCACTTCCGAGCTGGAGATCGGCAGCTATTTCGACCCAATCCCTCTGTTAATGGGGTCCTCAGGTGTATGAAAGGTCACCCGAAGGGAGATGTACTTTTTTTAGTTTCCGATGCCACGCGATCCATTCCGGACGAGTGGTTGGATAACGTGGTGCTGCTCTCGGCCCCTGACGTACCTACTACCAGCCACCTGACCTCGTTTCGGAGTCTGGAACGAGATTTTAGGGGCATGGTGGCTGATTGGCTCTGGATGCTCAACAGTGACAGGCTCGTCAGCAATACCCGCTCTGGTTTTAGCTACACTGCCAGTCTAACCGCGGACATCCCCCTAGATTCATGCTATGGGTGAGTCATCGTCATCCCTATGAGTGCATATTGATTGAACATTTCGTCACCCATGACCAAAGTCTACAATTCGTAAATGTCAGAGTTGCCCAACGCTGCAGGGTTCGTGATCTACCGCAAAACCGAAGGTGCAACTCTGTTTTTGATGCTCCGCGCATCCAATGCCAAGCGGCATTGGACACCTCCCAAGGGATACATCGATCCTGGTGACGCGGATGCCCTGCAGGCGGCCTTTAGGGAGGTCATGGAGGAAACAGCCATTCCTCCAAGCAGCTTGAAGGTGCAGGAATGGCAGTGGGAATCTGCGTACGTGGCGTGGCGGCGACCTAAGCTCGTCCGCTACTACCTCGCGGAGAGCCTGCAGTCCGACGTCCACATCTCAGGCGAGCACATGGACTCCGAGTGGCGAACGCTTGCACAAATACAGCAGTGTTTCGACACCTACGACAGTACCAAACAGATGGTATCAAGCGCCGAAATGTTCGTAAGAAAACAAGATATTTCAGCAAAACTGAGAATGAAGCTGGGATTAGACTCGTTCGCATTTCGACAATTCCAACCAGACTATGCGGGCAGTTGCGTAGAAGGTGTCTCTCCAGAGGAATTCCTCGAGAAAGTCAACGTTCTGGCGGAAAATGCTGAGTTGGTTGAAGGGTATGCTCCCTTCTGTAAACACGTGTTCATCCCTAACTTCACGACTGCCCAGGCAGGTGCAGTGCTGATAACTGACGAGCTCCAATCCAAGATCCAGTCCGGCTACGAAGCGCGCTCGGAGACTGAACTCCCCGTCCTCTGTCGGTGGGTCAGCAGGGCCGATGTGAAGGAGGCGCCACCAGCAAAGTTTCTCGACTTGATTTTGTACAGTCGCGAGCAAATTGCCAAGGAGAAAGCGGCGACCAAAGCGGCGGACTCGGCGTCCCTTCTGCCGGAGGCCAACTGGAGCATCATCAGCATCAAAGTCCAGAACGAGCCGTTTGAGACACCTATGACGCCCATCACAATGCTGCGCAACACCCTGATCGAAGAGGGCGGCAGTGGAACTCCACTGGACCGCTCGAAGTACCTAAAGTCTGTGGAGTTTTGGATGTCGCATGTGCTCGTAAGATAGATAATACGGAAATGGAGAAGGTGGTGAAGGACTCTCGTCTATTCACAAACATTGGCCTGAAAAGCGTCAGGACCAGACACAGGCCAAGCCTCAACTCCGTAGTGGCTGTCAACGCCTCCAGTATTGAGGAGGCTCTGCAGGTCGACGACGAGGACAGCAGGGCGAAGTTGTTTATGATGCAGGAGGTGTTGCAGCGCACAGAAGCCAACGTCGCGACCCTTACGGTAGTAGACGAATCCGATGAGCGCCTAAAGCATTTCCTGTGTGAGTGGGCAGACTACAGGCGACGCCTCCTGACAGCCGCGGTGAGTGTCTCATAGTGGGCACACAGCCATCTCTCACCTCCCAAAAGGCTCTGGATGTGTGGCAAGTCAACTTGCGGTATTCAGACCTGTCCTTTTTGTTGAAGTACTCTCTGTGTCTACCGCCAGGCCCGTTGACAACGGCAGGCATGTGGGCTGCTCAGCGTGTGTATCTTCTGACCTAATTCGAAATATCTGAGCATGGAGAATGGAGCTCAGGTCATCACGAGCCTTTCTAGCGACGAACACGTCAAATTCAACCGGTCATCCATGACGGAGGACTACGGTGAGATTTCTACTTATAAAGCACAGACTCGCGTCAGCAGGATTTCCATGCAGATAAATCTGTGGAACTCGTGGCGCCAGCCACGGCGAGTAAGGTGGAACTCGTCATTAGCTCGCCTCAGAACAACAACAGCTTAGCAGGTAAGGCTCAGGTTGTAACACTTTCAGGTCCGTACACCACCTTTCTTCTGTCAGGAAACGTCGACGACTTCAACTTCTCCGTCAGAAAGCGATACAGTGATTTCGTGTGGTTGCGTCAGCGACTTCAAGAGTCCTATCCTGGCACTCTCATCCCGCCACTCCCAGCCAAACAGAAGATGGGCCGCTTCACCGACGAATTCATCGAGCACAGACGACACCAGTTGGAACTGTTCCTCGTTCGGTTCCTCGCAATTCCATCCATTGCTCTTACCGGTGTAACTCGCTCGTGGCTGGTGACGCCCTGCTTCAGCATGGGTGATCTCAAGTCAACGTACCCTGCAACCAGATCGTCAGTGATACGTACAGGTTTCGAGCAGTTCCAAGAGTTTGTACTCAAACCGAACGACCGTCCTCATCTCGCCAGCCTCCGCAAAGGACCTCCTCACCTATCAACCACTATGCCTTCTCTCCTAGCTTGCAGGTCCTACTTGCTACAATACGAGAGCTATCTCACCGAGATGAGGAAACAACTCAAGGACGGCATAATAAAGGCGCAGAAAGAGCTGACAGCGCAGCTGTTAGCCGTTACCCAGACGTCCAACAACCTGCACAGCGTTCTCGTAGACATGGTCACGAGGTTCAGTGGGGAGAGCGCGGGGAAATGACGCAGAAGTCCGCGGTGTGGAACTGCGATTCGCTGACCTGGAGCCGATAGTCTCCCAGCGAGTGCCGAAGCTCCAAAATGAACAAGTGTCCTGGTCAACCATTCTACAGAGCGTATTAGAGGCGCTGTGTGAAGTCTCGGCGATGTTGGAGGCGCTCGAATCGCTAACGGACTTAATAAAGGACTATGAGGAGCTGTCGGTGGCGCCTAGCCGCAGGGAGAGCACGGTCGAGGGCGTAATCCGGCAAGCAACTGTTAACTTTAAAAGTTGGTGGGAAGACAAAGCACAGCTCGACGTCAACGCGGTGAAGCTTGTCGACCTGGAGTGTCTACGCGAGTGGTGCCTCCTGGCCGCCGACTTCTTCGTGGAGGTGGAACTGCCAAGATTCAGCAACGCCATGAACTTGAAGCTCGGCCGTTTCGATTTGTGTTTTGAAGTAGAGCAAGCTCTATAATTAAATATATATTTATGACACTCCCCTCGATTTCGGGTGTTATTGGACGAACACCCTCCAGGTGGGCCTCGTTGGGCAGTCGCATGGCCTCCGCAGCCACCTACCCGTACGACTTGAGCAAGGCAGTCGTGCGTCCATCCTATCTAGACGTGCAGGCCACCGCCCCCTTAGATCCTCGGGTGCTTGATCGCATGCTGCCGCTGATGATTAGCCAGTATGGGAACCCGCACTCTCGAACCCATCCCTTTGGATGGGAGGCTGAGGAGCTGGTAGAGGAGGCCCGCGAGAGGACAGGCCGGCTGCTGAATGCGAAACGCCCAGCCAGAGAGATCATGTTCACCAGTGGAGCGACAGAATCTAACAACCTTGTTGTCAAAGGGGTTGGTGCGTTTTACTCCAAGACTGGTCGTAGCCACGCCATTACCACACAGCTAGAGCACAAGTGCGTACTCGCCTCCATGCGATGGCTCGAGGATACTCTGGGGTGGGACGTGACGTATCTCCCGGTAGGCAAGGACGGCTTGGTGGACGTGAAGGAGCTCGAATCTGCGATTCGCCCTGGACAGACGGCTCTGGTGTCGGTTATGCATGTGAACAATGAGATCGGCGTGAAGCAGCCGTTGAAAGAAATCGGTGACGTTCTGAAGAAGTACCCAGGCGTCTTCTTCCACTCCGACTGTGCTCAATCCTACGGGAAAGTACCCATAGATGTCCAGGATATGAACCTCGACATGGTGTCCATCTCCGGTCACAAAATCTATGGACCTAAGGGCGTCGGCGCTGTCTATGTCAACAGTTCCAAGAGACCTCGGGTTCGGCTCCTTCCGTTGATTTCAGGAGGTGGCCAGGAGAGAGGTATGCGCTCAGGAACTATACCGACACACCTAGTGGTGGGCCTGGGAGAGGCAGCTAAAGTCGCGGAGGAGGAGATGGAGAATGACAATCGCCATATCTCACATCTGGCCCACCGACTACTTGATGGAATTCAGTCGAGATTGCCTGACGTTACATTAAACGGATCCTTACAGGAGAGGTACCACGGCAATGTCAACCTGTCCTTTAGCTGCGTGGAGGGCGAGAGCCTACTGATGACCCTGGCCGAAACCACAGCGCTATCCTCTGGTTCGGCGTGCACGTCAGCGTCGCTGGAGCCGTCCTACGTCCTCCGTGCGATAGGTGTCGGGGACGACTTGGCTCATACGTCTATCCGCTTTGGAATTGGGCGGTTCACCACTGAAGAGGAGATCGACACTGTAGTCGACAAGGTGGTAGACGCAGTGAATCACCTCAGAGACCTGTCACCTCTGTGGGAGATGAAGCAGCAAGGTATCACTATGGATATGGAATGGACGTAGGCCATATTTCAAGACAGCTGCAAGACAACTGCGCACTGCGTAAGAAGGAAATGAACGCGCGCATAAATAATCGAACTGACTTTAGATTTTCACATCCGCTTAGATTTAGATTTTTTCATCTATAGATGACCGATCTGTTAGACTGCGGTACTTATTGCGACCGTACACAGCCTCTTGGAACACAAATGCTTGTTGGTGGCGCTTCAGAGTGCTGTTGGCGGATTCAGGAGGGATGTAGGACTTAAGTGCTTCTCGCAGACAGAAAGAGACGCCAACGAAAGCCAACGTCAAGGCGAGCTTCTTCCACATTGGCAGATGGTTCCCTAAAGAAAACACACACAACGCCGAGTTGGATAAGATAGTAAGCAGCGATACGAATTCCAGAATGAAATTCCACGCGCCTATGCTGGTCGCCGCTCTAGGAAAGGGCCGTCGAGCAAATCGGGTTAGCTTGACTGCGTCGACTCGAATCTCGACGTGGTTGGCAACCAAGGCTAGGAAAGGAACTATAGGCCACACCATGCTGAATAAGGTCACAAGAGTGAGCTGCGTGATCATCTCAATGTAGTCCTCCATGGTGCTCTCGTACGGCTCACGTGTATGCTCCAGCAGGGCGTCGTCGTCGAAATCTTCTGGCGAGAGCTCTTGCTGGTTCCACCACATCTGGAACCAAGGGAGGCCTAGCTCCAGCACGTTGAGCCCCATGTCAACAATAAATAGTGTCAACAGCTGCTCTCGTATCAGACCCATACACACTACGTCGGAGCTTCCCTCGCTACACGGCTCGAGGTACGTTTTGATGAACGCCAGATAAAAGAGAGGCGAGAAGTAGTCCATGCCTGTGAAGGTGAAGTACTTGAATATGAGCGAGTCTCGGTGCTCATGCTCGTACGGGTGGTTCTCGAACTCGATTAGAGATTCGGATATTGACATGAAGAACTTGTCGAACACTTGCACCAAAATGGCGGTGATGAGCGCTTCCACCGGAATGTAGACCCCCACGCCAGGAATGGAGTCCACGAATTGCGATACGGGGTCCATGAAGCCGTAGAACGCGAGCAGATGCTCATGCAGGTCCCCGTTGATGATCACGACACACATCAGCACGCATACAGCAGCCACCAGCGAGGAGACAAACCGTCGTGCATGCGATTTCCAAGGGCTATAGTACTTCACGAACTTTGATGGATGGCAGGGGTCTCGGATCCACCTGTCGAACTTGAACGCGGACCTCTCACAAAGGAGAGCTTTCTGCTGCACCATTCCCCACTGCCAGCGGTACGCTTGCTCCTTCTGCTGCCACGTACATACCATAAAACTGCACCAGCCGGCCATGAAGGCGGAGAACCCCACCCGAATCCACGTCATTCCCGGGTGCGTGAACTGCAACTGCGGATCGAATCGCCACTGCAGGCCGCTAGTTAGCACGCCCAGCATCGCAGGGACCCACAGCATGCGGGTGTAGTGACCCAGCCAGGCAAAGTACAGTGCTATCTCCTCTCCGAAGTAGTCACGAATTTCCTTGATAGGCTGCCAGGTATGATACACTTCAGGGAACTGCGACCACTGCGACTTAAGATGCTGAAGCAGCAGCGGTTGGTGCAGCATGTACCAACACTCGAAGAGGCCTTGCTCTTCCATCTCGTGGAGGTTGAAGATCTGCAGTACCCCAAGACGGAGTAGCCGCACTCGGTCAACATCTCGGAACATACTCAGCTCCTTGTCCTTAGTGTTGAGCTGCTCCGTCTCGACGGGCTGACTCAACCGGTCGTACCGCGTGAACACTCGCCCACACCTCCGCACGCACTGCAGTTTAGCGTCCCTCTCCAGAGTGTTTTCATAGGACATGTTAGGAGGGTCAAAATCGTGGTCCTTCCGGTATTCGTCAAACTCGGTGACGAAACGAGTCATCCGGAGTGGGTACTCGCAACCTTCCGCCAATGCCATCGCACCGCGCTCGGTCAGCCGCACCTTAACGTAGCGTTTTTCCTCTGGGCGGTTGTGGATGAACTGCATTTCGCACTGTAGGACGTTGGCCAGGCATCTAACGAAGATTTCGAAAACGATATTTCGGAACTCGCTCTCAGTTCGAGCTGTGTGCTGAGTCCCTCAGATGACCTACGACTGCCGACATACCGGTGCAACTCATAGAAGGGAAGAGCCGAGGCGATATCAGACCTTTCGATCCGGCCTTTGTTGGTGTCATTAACGTCTCGAGCAGTACATATCCGCATGAGCTTCTCCCTCACCTCCAAGTCGGAATAGATCTTTGTCTTGGTTTGACACATCCCGTCTGACTCCTCGCTGAGGTCCGACGGGAACACAAAGCAGCAGTCAAAGTCCTGAATCAGGTCAGGTTGCTCCACAAAAACCAACCCTCCACCGCTATCTGCGAACTCTCGAGTGTGTTTGAAGTGTCTTCGCTTGGTCTCAACAGCAGGGCAGCTGTTAAGAATGTCGTCCAGATGTCTGAACGTCTTTGGCTCAAGTACTCTGAGGGTGAGGTTGGGGTCGATGCCTCCTACATCCACCTCCAGGCTCTTCCCCGCGATGGGAAGAAGAGGAATCTCCTCCTGAGACGCCATATTTGAGTATTTCGGTTTCAATGGTGCGTGGACTGTCTGAGCCTTGACTTTAATTACCAAAATAGCCCATGTCGTTTCTGTGGTCGTTTCTGGAGTCCCCAGATGAGGCGCCTGAAGCCGATGCAGCAGATGTTCCAGACGACTACAACGACCTGCGTGAATTATTTTTGCAGCAGAGGTGAGCGATTGGTAGTGAGATCATCAGACAGGCCATTCTGTTGCTCAGGCGTCCAACTGAGAAAGAACCAAGGCCCACGGCAGAGGCAAGTCACCGAGACGAGTCTCAGCGTAATCGCGACTTACAGTCGGAACTAAACGCAATTCGCGAGCTTAACCGACGACTTCAGGTTGGCTACATTCAGATGGAGATTAGCAAAGACCAAAGTGCGCCATTGGTTGCTAGGGGGTTCCACAGTGCGCCGGACTCCTTTTCATTTGTTCAGAGTCTTGAGCCACAGCCACCATCTGAACTGGATCTCCTTAGGGTCGATCTGCGCACTCTGAAACGCACGGCCGCTTCGGAGGCGCGGCGAGTTGCTAGCTTGGCACACCTCAACCTACAGCTGACCGAGATCAACGCCAGCGTCACAGAATCATACGAGGTCGAGCGTGAGGCGCGCGTATTGGACAGACGAAGGCTGAACGAGATGAATGTTACTCTGGAGAAGCAGGTAGCCGAGCAGAAGGTCGCGTTGGAGGTGGCGAAAGATGAGCTTGGACGGATCAAGTCCGATTCTTTACGACGGACCGCCCAGGTCGAGAGTCAGCTGAGAGAAGCGTTGTCAGCGGAGACGTCGAGTAAGATGGCTGCCATTCAGGAAGCCCTTGAAGAACGGGAGCAGGCCAGCACGGCATACGTCGAGAGATACGAGGCTTTACTTGCTGAAGGCCGAGAGCGTGAGGCACAGCTGGAGCACTCGGACAGTCAGCTCCGTGAGCGGGTTATCACTGCAGATCGCCGGGCAGAAGAGTTGCTCAATCGTTGTCAGCTGGCCGAGGCCGAGTCCCAGTCGTACGTGACTGAGGTGCAGTTGCGGAACGAGGACTTATCTGCTCGGCTGGCTGCCTGTGAATCTGAGACGACAGAGCTACGATCCCAGGTCGAATCCAAAAGCGTTGAGTTCAGCGCACTACAATCATATGTGCAGAAGCTTACTGTGGCCGCCCAGCAACACGGCCAGTTGCAGCAGCGTCATCGGGCACTACTACACTGGAAAGATGCAGCAGATCGACAATTAGCTGATTGGAGTTCGTTCTCTGCCGCTATGCACGAAGAACGACAACAGACGACCTCTACCATCGAAGATCTGCGCTGCAGTCTTACTAACGCAAAGTCGAGGGAAGAGCATTGGGAGTACCAGTTCTCATTAGCCGTGCAGAAGGCAGAGGAAGACAATCGGGTAGCAGCTCAGGAAGACGAGCACCTTCGAAGCAGACTTGAAGTCGCCGAAGCAGCAGCTGAAGAAACCGAGCAACTTCGAAGCAGACTTCAAGTCGCCGAAGCAACAGCTCAGGAGACTGAGCAACTTCGAAGCAGACTTCAAGTCGCCGAAGCAACAGCTCAGGAGACTGAGGGACTTCGCAGCAGACTTCAAGTCGCAGAGGCAACAGCTCAGGAAACTGAGGGACTTCGCAGCAGACTTCAAGTCGCAGAGGCAACAGCTCAGGAGACTGAGGGACTTCGCAGCAGACTTCAAGTCGCCGAAGCAACAGCTCAGGAGACTGAGGGACTTCGCAGCAGACTTCAAGTCGCAGATGCAACAGCTCAGGAGACTGAGCAACTTCGATGCAGACTTCAAGTCGCCGAAGCAACAGCTCAGGAGACTGAGCGACTTCGCAGCAGACTTCAAGTCGCCGAAGCAACAGCTCAGGAGACTGAGCGACTTCGCAGCAGACTTCAAGTCGCCGAAGCAGCCGCCAACACAGCCACGTCCGATTTAGATCAGCTTCGACTTGCGTGCGACAATCTGACTTCGCGACTGCAGCACTCGATCACGCTGGAAGATCTGACGATGAAGGAGCTGGCGGCGCATTTACGACGTGTTTGTTCTGAGGATTCTGCCCGTGCCAATGAATGCAGAGAGTCGCTGCGCAGTCTTTGCAGCGCGAAGGAGGATAAAGCTCGTGGGGATGAACTCGAGGCTTTAGTTGAATCCGAACGTCTCCGGTTTGAGGATATGAACGCCAATCTTTACAAGTTCATCGAAGAGCAGAAAATCTACATCCACAATTTGGAGACGCAAAACACTGAACTCCGAGACACTATTGTGTCAATGCAATGTGCACAGACTGAGACCCACCCAGACCTGTTCAACCTGTTGGGATTACATTCTTCGACGACCGCAGCAGGCGTGTGCGACCGTGTGCGGGAGTTGCACGCGTTGGCTGCTGGGGATGAAAAGAGCACCGTACGGAATCTTTTCGAGGTCGTTGAGCATCTGCAGACGAAGAAGAATGCAGCAGAGTTATTATTGGTAGAACTCGACCAGGTGAAAAGCGCAAATGACAGTCTGAATCTACAACTCACTCAAAGTGCCCTCGAATCTACTGATCGGATGAAAGAGCTGATGATGCAAACCAAGACTCCAGAAGCTGAGATTGCGTTGTTGAGGAGTCGTCTTGACGAGGCTAACAACGACCTTCAGACGTCCCGTGTCCAGGAAAGTCGACTGAGGTATCGCATCGCAGTTGTTCTCACGCAGATTCGAATTGGATGCCGCGAGAAGCGTGGAAAACTCGCAGGGCGACGAGTTGCACACTCTCAAGGGACAAGTGACTTTGTTGACGAATCAAGCTGAGGAGCTGGACGCACAGCTTCTCCTTTACGAGCAGAACGTTCAAATGGCCGACGCCATGCTATCCCCGGGAGACGAGGTAGGCGTAGGGCTCGCGCCGTGATGCAGGATGCCGCGGCAGACGTGTGTGCCATGCTGGAAGAGGCCCAAGACGAGCTACAGAGGGCGCGAGAGGCATTACGCACCAAAGAAGCTGAGCTGCTGTCACTGAAGCAGCAGCATGCCTTCATGGAGCAGAGCCTGCTCTCGATTGAGGATGGGTTCAACCCGTCCCCCTCTGAATCCATTTTGGAGACTCCACTCATGCAAGTACGTCTGTTGTAATGGTTTGCGTCTAATTCGGCTTCAGGTTTTCAGCGAAGCCCCTCCTGTACCAAGCGCAGTGCTAAGAGGGTTTTCGAGCGGGGGAAGCGAGTCCTCGGGAGAAAGATTAATAGAGAAGGCGTATCCGGTTTTCCGGGCCTATGCACGTGAGACAGTACCGGAACCTAAGGAAGATGGAGGAGCCGATGTCTGGCATGTGGAGATGCCCGATTCTATCCATGATCTACCAGTGACCAATGTCTGTCTGGTTGAGAC
>NW_027178840.1:0-3473 GCF_019968985.1 Porospora cf. gigantea B | reverse complement strand
CCGTCCTGAGGCTGTTGCCCCTTGTAGACCTGATACTTATTAGCGAAGCCAGTGTTCCATCTGCCGGCTTCCTACCGTTCGTCCTGCAACAGTGCCAGTTACGAGAGCTCCGAGCCCCACAAGTCATTATGACGGAGGCCACCAGGCGCCTGCTGGAACCAATCTACATGTCTCTCTTCGCTGGGCTGACTGAGGGGCTCTACGTCTCCGATGCGGACCCTGACGGCTCCCGAAGGAGTTATGCACTGCCAGAGCTCCTTCAAGCAGAGCATTGCCCCTTTGGGAAGCCGGCTCTATGGAGGGACGTATGCTGCCTTCGCTACAATGAGTCCTTTGGTGTACGGGTGGAAGAGAGCTGGATTCCGTTTTCGGCCCACGCCACTCCGGAACAATTAACCCACTTGCGGCACCTGCCCCTGTTCACCGTGCAAGCCGTTAACTCCGGGCTCTTTCTGGGTGCGTGTGGGTGGAGGCTTCGTTTTGGGCTCCAATCGTCGGTCACTCTCCTAATGGACGGGCTGGCGTCCGCGCCGGTATTCCTGACGTCGCCTGCCTCGAGTGCTGTGACAAAGGCCACTGCCTGCGTCGTGAGATCACCGATCCCCGACGACGGTATCCTCGACAGCACCAAACTGCTGGATCTGATATCCAGTCATGTCCAGAGCGCCAAAACTGGAAACATGCTTCTGGTCCTGCCATCGCTTCCCGACGCTTTACACGTTCTGGACATCCTGGCCACCGAGGGACCCAGCCTTTTACCCGTGGTCCTGGCGATATCCAAGATTGACTCCGTCTTCGCCTCGGTTAGAGGATTGGCCGACTGGGCCAACGAGGCGGCACTCGAAGTATTTATCCATTCTAGAGAAAGCCCCTTGGACCAGGTGGTGAGTTCCCTTGGGGCTATCCACGCAGCTCAACTCGAGGAGTGGACCTCCTATCTTCACTGCGTCGGACCTCCCTGAAACCAGAACAATACTCAAGACCTTACGGCCAGTCAGATCTCTGGTTGTGACAGGTCCAACTCTGTCCGGTCGAGGCTTACCTTTGGATGTCTTTCTGGAGTTCTTTGCCGGGGATTCCGAGTCCGTGGTGATCACTGCTGAGGGCGAACCTTCACTGCCTGACCTTGTCCTACTGAAATGCAGCGTGACGCCTATACCAGACGTGAAGCTCAGAGAACTCTTCGAGTCAACGGTGGACCTGGACGAAGGTGAGCTTTGGGGAGTTTCCTTCCGCAGACAGTTCCTCCTCGTGCGATAATATCCGCCCTCGCAGCTCAGAACGGCAAGCCAACACCCCGTATGGGCAGTTGTTCGACCCCCGCATATTCCAGTGGCACGACGACACCTTACGCATGGACAAGGAGCACGTTGACTGGAAGGAGCAGCTGAGGGTGGCATTGGGCGGGCATCTACCGACTGTGGTGAAGTGCTCGAGGGCCACTCGCCCTGAAATAGTCTGCGCCTTGAGGCAATTCTGTTCGTCGAGGCTGCGTCCCCTTTCATCATTGCCGCTGCTGAAAGAGATGGGCCGGCATGCAGGGTGGCGCGGGCTACTTCACCTCGATGGAGACGAGGACGTGACAAATCATGGCGAAATGGTTGTGGCGTCGGCAGCTCACTCGATAGGTTTCGATGTCCACGACGCCACGGTCGCGTTTACACCTCTGCGGTCGCTCTGGAGCCCCGTGCAGACGATCAGATCACGTAATATGACTGTTCTTCTCCAGAGAGTGAGACTAGATCTGAAGCCAGCATCAGGCGTCAACTTTCTTCCGAATGCTCCTTCGCAGTACAACTCTACGTGGTCGCCCTGGAACGCTCTCGACGTGCACAGCAAATCGCCAACTGAGCCCTCCCTGGTCGCCACACCCCAGCCATCCACCGCCCACCCCATACTGGTTACGGATCAAAATCCTCTGAAGAACCTTCCCCAAGGCCGCACGTACAAGCTAGAAAACCCCAACCAAGCCGCTGTTGTCGACGCTGAGGGCTACGCAGTTACCGTTACCCACACCCCCGGCGCCCTAACGCTGTCTGGTGTGTACTCGGCTGCCTTCACTGCAGCTCGAAGTTGTCTAATATCCTCAGGCACCTTTCTGTAGTGTATTGTCGCCCGAACCTACTCAATTACGAGTTGCTCCGCTGTGCAATCACGAGTTTAGCGGACACATTCCTCAAATCGTTAACTAAAAAATACACGAAAAATTGCTGACGACGAAAGTCAGCGGCTGCGTGGGGGCACTAAATTTTTCTGTACCACCGCACGCGCCTGGACGGGCTCCCTAGGTGATGAAGGTGGGTGGACGTGAATTGTCGGAATCGGCTGCCTTTCAAAAGACCCGGGGGGGTCAAATTTCCCGCTCAGAACATCGGCCATGAAGTCTCCTTCAACGTACCCAGGATGTTCTGGCAAATCGTAGAAGCCTACGCAGGTGGCACTCTTTCCCGGGTTCATGATGTCGTATATTGGCTCCTCGCTCGGATCCGCGGTGGGGCGACGGGGAGCACGGGGCGTAACCGCACCCTTTGCCTTCTTTCGCTCCGCTGGACTCTTGTAACCCTTTCCAGCAGCCGCAGCCATCAGAAAGTCAGCCATCCGCTCCGCCGCGGGCGGATTTGAGCGCGTTGGGCGAGGCTTCCCCTCCCTTGCTTTCACGCGAGCGTCTTTGTCAGCGTGCATTTGGTCAAGCTGTGCGGGACTGAGGCGGAATCGTTGGCTCATAGCGGAGTGTAGTCTCCGCGCGGTAGCCACCAACAAATATCAGTCAGAAGGTGACAGAACGGAATTTGTAACCAGTGGTGCAGGCTGGAATCAGTGTTGGCGGGAATCAATGCTGGCTGGGAATCGGTGCTGGCTGAGAATCGGTGCTAGTGGGGAATCAGTCGACGAGCCAACGCCGCCGTTGCTGCTGAGGTAAAAACCCATATTCTAGCCATCATTGTGGTAGATGAGCCTCATCCGTAATCTACTCGGGTGCCCATTATTTGAGAGCTTCACTTCTCATGTGAGTTCCTTCTGAGCGTTGAACCAGATCGTTGACGTTCTCGACTCTGAGAACTTTAAGTGCTTTGCCGCAGGTCGAAAAGCGGTGGAAATTACGCCAGAGGCAGTTCTCCTATGCCCGTCGGAATGCCTTCCACTTTTGGCAACCGACTATCGAGCGCTTAAGGAGGTAGCTTACATTAACGATGAGTCGAATCTGGAGACACAGGCCTGGAAAGCGTTCTTGGTGTGCTGTATCACTGGCCTGATCATGTTGGAAGCTCGCACAGTAATGATCGCTCTTCGTCTCCGCGATGTCAACATAGGTCAAGGCCTGACACGATTCGCCTTGGAGTTTTTAATTTCAATGGTTCCAATGGTTCTCTCGATGCTGGATGTTGGGGGGTTTGAGGTCTGGTGCCTCATTCTGACTGCGGTCATATGTATTAACTTGTTGTACATCCGCAGACTACTGCGGAGAAAGCAAG
>NW_027178839.1:0-26161 GCF_019968985.1 Porospora cf. gigantea B | reverse complement strand
CAATCAGGAGCCACATGGCAAACTGGGATGCTGAAGGGGCGAGCCCCACCATCCAGTAGAAGAGCGCAGCCATGGCAAGGTTGGGCACAAGCTGGAAGGGCAAATCGCCTACGTTCTTAGCGAGGTAGAACGTCCATGGGTGGTACAACCCGTTGGCCGTTTCACGATTAAAGATTACCCTCTCTTTAGGAAAAGTCAACAGCACATCGTAGGTTCCGAAGGCGATATTGGCGACCCCCATAAAGAGCGCAGCCGTTATGTTGAGGATGCACATCATGGACGAGGTGGTGTCGTGGAAAGTGCGCGTAAAAAAGGATTCCTTCGCCTCAGGGCGGTCTCGGGGAACCCACTGGCGTGCAGTGGAGGTAGTGGTGGTCGTGCGAGGAGCGGAGCAGATACCTGGGGTCCACGACGACAAGGGGCCGTACATCGCGTTAGTGAGCTTCCACATCCCAGAGGGTATGGCTTTGCTCATGTCGCACAGGGTAGGAAGCGGTAGCAGCTCCAAGCACTGCATCACTGGCGTGGTGAACTGGTTGGTCTCCGTCAGCGCGCACCGGAACAGCATGTGAAGGGCCTCCCCCACCTCTCTGGTCCGTATCATCATCGGCTCCTGCTCCCAATGAGGCTGGTTGCATAGGACGGTGTTGGCATACCTGCCTGCCTGGTTGCTACAGTAGCGCCAAGTATGATCCATACAGTCTATGGAGCCTTGAATGGCTGGCCGATGATGCGCCTGGATGAACGTGACGGCCTCCACAAACGTGGAGAGGTCTCGTTCGAGCTGGTGGAAACGTGCCGCGAACACGGCAGGCGACGTCTTGGCCCGCTGATAGATGACGTGGCGACCAGTGCTGGCGATGTCAGCAAGAGTGAGCTTCAGTCGCTGTGGTAGCTCCGCCACAGGGTACACAGGCTCCTTGACCCAGTGGTCCTCCCCTAAATGCAACCCGGCCTCGGACCGAAGGCAGCTGGCTACCGTAGCAATCTTCGTTGGGTTGAGCACATCTAGCACCTGGGACACAGGCCGTCCATGATGGGGCCCTACTCCATCAGAAGTGATTCGGTTCCAAGGTCGGACCCCTTTGAAATCGATTCCGTACGTGAAAACCTGGGCGTAGTCCTTGTGAATGATGCTGGAGGACAGGTCTATACCCCTGACGTCCCTGTCCAGTTGGAAGAACAAGCTGCCGAAGAAAACGCCTTGTATGAGCTGACACACTAAGATTCCCATTACTGCCAATGGACTGCGAAGATTGTTCTTCAGGGTGCGACGGTATAAGGCGGATACATTTCGCCAAAGGCCGTGATGGCGCGGCTTCACGTTAAGCTCTCCGTCGGTCTCCGATGTCATTTGAAGGTCAATCTGCTCCAAGAGTCGCTCGCCCTCGGGTGACGACCAGAACACATTACAGGCCACCTCAACTTCCTCCTTAGAAAGGCTGAAGACCGACAACTGAGCCTTGCCCTTCTTATTGAGTTCTCGTGCCATGTCGAGCGGTTCGACGTCCTGGTTGGCGGAGGATACCAACTCCATGAAGAAGTCTGCGGGGTTGTATCCCTCGGGACAGGGGTACCCTATGCGGGCGAAATATGCCACTGACGTGGATGGCGGGCCCTGGAAAACCACGCGGCCTCTCGAAGCCAGAATGAGCTGGTCGAACAGGTTCATGACTTGAGAGCTAGGTTGGTGGAGAGCACACAGGATTGTGCGGCCCTGTTGTGTGAGACGCCTGAGGATTCTAATCATATCATAGGCCAGACTGGAATCGAGGCCCGTGGTGGGCTCGTCGAGAAACAGCAGGCTTGGGTTTCCCAGTAGCTCGACTGCGATTGATACTCGACGGATCTGACCTGTGCTGCATCCCTTCTGCCACTGGTCCCCAATGATGGTTGACCGGCATTCCTCGAGTTCTAGGTCGCGCATCAGACCCTCCACCACCTCCCTTCGTTCGGAGCCGTGTGCTTTTGGCAGTCTCAACTCGGCGGCGAAGGACAAGGTCTCCTCCACAGTGAGGTACGGATAGAGTTGATCGGAGGACATGACATAGTTAGTCAGCACTCGCACCGCCTCGGCACTCAAGTTCTGGCCGTTGTAAGTCACACGGCCTACGATGTGTCGACTTGTGAGCCGCTTCGAGAGGACGTTGAGCAGCGTGGTCTTGCCGGCCCCAGCTGGACTCATGATAGCCACCATCTCGCCAGGGTTGGCCAGGAGACTGACGTTTTCCAGTATGGCCTTGCGACGCATGACGACGCCGTTTTCTTCGTGTTTAGCCCTTACGAAGTAGGATAGGTCCCGCACCGCCAGCGTAACGGGGGTTGGCTGGTGCCCACGTACCTCTACGATCTCATCAAAGGTTTGCATCGTAGCTATTCCGAAATATGGTATGTTTTGCTGGCTAAGAGCTCAGTTCATGGCGAAAACAAAACTGTCAAGGAACAGTTGCAAAAAGCTGCGCTGCGCAGCTGACGCGATAGAAACTCATTGGGTTTCAGCGGAGTCGTTCAGGAGTGCCCTGCATGTGGCTGGTTCAAAGATTAGTTCGGTTTCGGCGTCGCTGTTCAGGTGAGGAGTCCTCCAGGCGGTCCGACGCATCGAAGTGGCTCTTTCGCTTTGTGTTCAAGCGCTGTAGAGGTGCGTTCGTTGTAGCAGCAGCATCACCCTGCAGCGTCTTCTCAGGTGAGGAGTCGAAGTGGCTCTTTCGCTTCGTATTCAAGCGCTGTAGAGGTGCGTTCGCTGCAGCATCAGCATCACCCTGCAGCGTCTTCTCAGGTGAGGAGGAGTCGAAGTGGCTCTTTCGCTTCGTATTCAAGCGCTGTAGAGGTGCGTTCCCTGCAGCATCAGCATCACTCTGCAGCGTCTTCTCAGGTGAGGAGGAGTCGAAGTGGCTCTTTCGCTTCGTATTCAAGCGCTGTAGAGGTGCGTTCCCTGCGAGTGAGGAGTTGTCCGACAATCCTAACTGGCTCTTTCGCTCCGTCATCAAGCGCTGTAGAGGTGAATTAGCTGGCGGGCCGTCCGATATCTCGGAGCTAGCAGGAGTCTCGGGGTTGGCGGTAGGATGCATCTTGGCAGTCCAAGAGCGCAAGAGCTCCTTGGCGGCGATGATGTGAAAGCTCTCCCCATCTGGGTCTTCCACGCCGTTTCGGTTGTCCAACAGCCCTCTGCGCAGCAAAACGACTCTAACATCTTCGAATGTACGTCCGAGCATCAGCTCCTCCTTGATGGTCAAAAATTCTTCCTCCATCTCTTTAGTTTTCTTAAAAAAAGCCTCAACGATCATCTCAATCAGTCGGTCTTTGGCGTGATCGACACCGAATTTCAGCCAGCCTCGCCAGGTGTACGGATCCGCCCCGTGCTGAGCGAAACACCGCTCGAATGGTCTAGGAAAGCCTGCGTCTCATCGTCACAATATGCTCACGCAGCTTTGAGCTCTGACCGTCCAAAGCCAATGGAGCGGCCGACTGGGGTGGCTGGGATACCGGCATGTCAGGCGGACAGACTGGGTTCGACAGGGCGTTGAGGCCAGCGTTGCCCATGGGACTGACGCCAGACTGAACCGTCGACGTACCTTGCCCGGCGACATGGCCCAGAGTCTGCAATAAATTCGGAGTGGTGGTCGTGACGATTCCGGCTCCAGGTCCCGCGCCTCCAGCGGCGAAGCCTCCGGCTGCGAACGCACCGGATGGGGCTGAATGAGGGCTTCAGATCGGCTCACTGACAGAATAAAGAGCAGCCGCTCCAGATGCAATGACCACTGCCACCCCGCCAGCAGTTTTTGCGTCGCTAATAACAGTGTTCAACGTATCCGAGGTGCCACCGGAAGCTGTGGTGGATGGGGGGGGATTCGGCGGGAGTGTTGGTAAGTCGAACGGCACCCATGGAGTCAGGTCGGCGGCACACATGGCCTCCGAAACTATCTGCTCCAACTGACGAGGGACATCGTCAGCCTCTTTGGCGTAAAACCAATACGGCAAGTAGCGAAGGTACTCATCAAACCACTGGGCCTCGTTGTCCTCCGCTAGGTCGTAGACGCTCCAAAAGAAGCCATCGTCAAGGTCACGCAGCTCGCGCAGCCAGGTGAGACCTGAATATCGAGCGGGAGAGTGGCTCACGCTCTATGGGCTGTGAAAAACTGAGGGCAGAGCAGGAGAACTCGGGAAGTAGCCACCCCGTAAAGTCTTCCGAGCTGAGAGTGAAGCCCTTGTTGAGCAATACGAAGACCTTTCGGGAGCCTTCGCGATAACCCAACCATGGGTCATGAACACAGCACGCAAGGGCGTCCGCAACAGCTGAAAGGGGACTGTTGTTATAGTCGTGAGGTCTACCGATATTAAGCAACCTCTGAGTGACAGACAGGAGGTCATCTGAAAAAAAGGACTCCCTCTTATAAACCCAGTGGTGGTCGGAGCTGGCGAAGATGTCCTTGGAACCGAAGGACACCATAGCATAGCGTGCGTCGGGAGCGTTGATGACCGAGTCAAGACGCCGCAGCTCCTCGGCCATTGATGGAGCTGCTTCGAACAAATCGGAGTCTAGAAGGAGCACCACATCGAGCTTTTCCGACGTGGAGCATTGGGCTGCCGCACACACACACGCCGTCGTTATATTTACGCGCATAAAAACAAAAACCGAGAGAATTACGCCATCTTCATCCCCGCTCTCATACCCATAGGCACGGCTCCCTTCGCACGGTTCACCACATCGGCCTCCTTGTCCTGAATCTTCTGTCCGAGGTCGCGCAGCCCAGTGCGCGGACCTTGTGCTTGTTGGGTGAGAGGAGCGTTGTTCGTCTTCCAGGATGCCGCCATGTCTTCGGTTCGCTTGACGTCCTCTGGCGTTTCCAAAGGGAACATGAACCGGTCCCGAGGTCGGATTGAAAAGTATATGATGCTTGCAAGTTCTATTCCAGCCGTCACCCAGAGGGCAGGAGCGTAGTTGCTGAACACGACTTCGTAGAACCCATTGGTCTTATAGTTCGCGAACAACTTGTGCAGCACAGACTCTGACGCCCACTCGGGACACAGGATCCAGATGAACATGTTGAGACCCGTTCCTGTGAAGCAGAGGGTCATGGTGAATATTAGGATCTGGTTGACGTGGGTGCCTTCTTTGCGCAGTGTTGACATGTGAATCCCGTACGGCGTTCGCATCCCAACCTTATGGAAGCCTGCAGTGGTAGCGATGAAGACAAACGAGTAGAAGAACAGGTAAATGAGAAACTCGATGATGAAGATATTCGACTGAGACCCGAATATGAGCATTCGGTCCCACAAGTAGATTCTCGGCGGCTTCTTTAGAAGCCCCGGGAGAATGCCTACTTCCACGATATGCAATGTCCAAAGTGAGCTCATGACTATGGAGGCCATCCCCAGACATAGCCAGCATACGGCTTTGATTTGGGAAACAGGCTTGTAGAAGAAGCATTCTTCCAGTAGCTCCGATCGAGAACGCAAAAGACAGGTGGAGGCCCGGTACCTCTCAATGAGCGCCCGATTTCGAGATTGCATCCACCAGCCTCGGACTCCCTTCAGGCCATTAACACGCTTCGTTCGGTCTCGTAACCCTTCGCCGAGGGCGCGGAGCGCGCCTGCCTTCTGAGCCAGGGCCTTCTTCTGGTTCACGTAATCTTGTGCCGCAATCGAGACGGGTCTGTCGACGTATTTGAGAATGCAGTGTAGTGGTAGAACCACGAATCCGACTGGGCAGTACACCACCACGACAAATACTCCGATCCACATGACGATGGTGATGCAGTACTCTTTGAAATCCAGCTGTGTCACGATCAGGCGGCTGGGATCGGCAGGGTCCGGCACGTAGTACCTACCGAGAACCAGAACAAGCAGCCCCGCGGCGACCAGGACGAGCACGCACACGACGACGGTCCAGAACAAGGCCTTAAACCAGGCGGAGCGCCTCCATCCTGACTGAGCCTTGGAATTGCCAGACTCGGCGTCCACGAACAGCAGAGCATACGGAGCTAGAAATACGAGGTAGCACAGAAGTGACATATGGGAGAGGAACCAGTAGAGTTCCGCGAGGATAGTGTTGCCTGCGTGGTTAGCGTAGCAGTCCGCAGGAAAAACTATAACAGCGTTAACTACGAACTGCAAGCCGATTACTGAGACTACCTTGGCTAGCAGTCCTTGGACGTATTTGGAGTCGTCTGGATCGCATATCGCGAACACAAACTTCGCGTTGACAAACAGAGCGACTAGATTGAAGCCCAGCAACACGATAAGCACGTCCCAAGCGTACATTAGAATGTTGAATTTGACTCACATTGAACATTGGCACGACAGAGGGGACACGCGGAGACGCCAACACACGCAGCACACAAGCATGTGTGCCCACATGGCTCTAAGACCACCGACGCCTGGGCTCCCAAACAAATAACACACCGATGTTCTGATGCTGAGATGTGTTGCTCTTCAGCAGCGGGTTTCACTACTTCGTTCACAACAACGAACCGCCCTTTGTGGTGACGGACGACGCCGTCCAGCTTTACAAGCGGCACGGAGGCTGCAGGCTCTGGCATCGTGCGGCGGATGAGCCGGGCCAGGTGGTCGGTGCGCACCATGAAGGAGCGAAGAGCCAGCCTGAACCGTCCTGCGGAGTCCTTGGTGTTCACTACCACCGCCCGTGCGTGGCCGATGACACGCACGCCGACCCATGCAATTTGGAACAAAGGCACCGACACGCTGCTTCGTGGGGCTGGCCCCAGCCATACCAGGCGGAACTGCGTCAGGCAAACACGGCCTGGTCGCGGAGGGCCTGACAGGGGCAGCCAATCCACGCGTGGAACCACATGGAGCAACTTCTCTCCGCTCTGCAGAGCCAGTCGAAATTTATGTGCCACATGCGGGTCCCTACACATAACGTCTCTCAGTGGAGCGGTGGCTTTAAAACGGCGAACGTGCTCATTTAGCACGTGAAACAGCGCGAGGCCTGCAGAGTCCGCCACGGAGAAAGCCAGGGTGTATTGCGTGGCTCCTGGCTTGAGAGAGAGACAACAGGCACGGGTCCGCCCATACCTATCAGAGTCGACTGTGTTGTACTGCACGCATTGTACGAGGCGCAGGCCTATGCTGGAATTGCCCCTCCTCTTGCAGCAGGCCTCCCAGATAACTCTCAGGCTGGTGAGGACCAGGCTGCCCACGCCGCGCCCCAGGGTAGTGCACTCCACCGCACTCCAGCGTCCTATCTCTTTCTCGTAGGGCCTGAGCTCTAACAGCGAGCGTCGAGCGTCGTGCACGACAGCTCGATCCTCCAGAAGCTCCACAGTAGAGTTTTTGCTGCCCATTAAAGCGGAAATGAAGAAGAATTAAACACGCTTCATGGCGCTTACTTACAAACTGTAGAGGCGTTAGTTGCACATTAACGTAGAACAATTAAACACGCATTCAAAAGCAATCATCCTCTATTTTCGCAAAGGTTAAGCCATCGACTGAGGACGACGAGACCAGTACCTCCAACAGAGATGAGAGGTCTCGGCCCTTAACTTGAAAATCTGGTGGGAGTTCCCAGTGGTCGCCTGTCCAAGTAATCGGCAGACGCTTCTTGCTCGCGACATCGACCACCTCGCTGATGAATTCTGGAGGCACAATTCCATTGAGGCCACTGGTGAGAATGACGTTGTTCTCCGACCTGTAAAACTCCAACCCCCCAGCCATGGCGGCCTTGATGTCGACCAGCACAGCCACCTCCGCGGTTCTCCGTAAACCGGATATCACAACGCCTTCACCAGGGAATCCAGGTGAGAAGTGAATGTGCGTGCGCATCATTCGGTTGATGCCATGCCGAATGACGCTTTCCAGGACGGTGCTGTGTTGACCCTTGCCCCCAACGCCTACTAGTAGGTTCCGTGTATGCACATAGGTACGGCGTCAGCCTGGTAAATCTTGGTGAGCAGCTGCTCCTCGTCCACGGGTACAGAGTGGCCCTGCACTGCACGAATTAAGGTTATTCTCCCTCGCTCTCTGACAACCCCGAAGCGCTTCTTGTTGTTCCATTCTACCACGTGGTCGACGTCCTCATTTGAGTAACCGGCGAATTCCTTGAGCTTGAGAACCTTTTCCAGTTCGAGGAAGCCGTCGGGTCGTAATTTGAGACCTCGAGACTCGGCACCATGCCGTAGCAGCCACGATAAACGTTTGGATAAGCGGACGTCATACTGGTACGTCATTTAAGGAATTAGTGGTGATCACTTGAGATGTTTACCACAGAACAGGTTGCTCTGAACGAATTCCATTAATTGACTTCTGTATGGACGACCAAGTATGTCGCGCCTTCGCCGACGGAAAGGTTGCCACCGTCGCCTCTCCGAATGCGACGGTTGTGGTGTGTACGGCGCGGCAGCAGTTTTCACGAGGCTTCTACCCGGTGGACGCCCGCTCAGTCGCCTCCGACCCGTTCCTGATGAGAGTACTGATACACCTGGCTTTAATACCCACCCATCCGGCCACGCATGCGTACCTTCCAAACAGTCTGAAGCCAGTGATTTTTAAGTTGCCTGGATCGACTTTAACCGTGTCTTCGACGGTAAAGACTGGACAAGATATACTTTTCGTAGACGGAACTGCTGATCGGTTGGTCTACAAGATTGCACGTGTGCTTGGCTGCTGTGATCGCGAAGCAGAAGCTCTGCAGATGTCGTTCGACGGAGTGCAATGTGACGAAGAGAGCGTCAGCCTTATAACGGCCGCAGAAGCCGAGACACGTTTATCGTTATCGGAGTATAGGACCAAAGCGGTAGAGCTGGACGCAGCAGATACCTCATTCGGGGCGTGGTCAGAAATCGCGGCACTGGCGAGGTTACGCATAGGGGGAGTTAGGGTTGCCGTCTTCGACATGGACTCCACTCTTGTCGATGCGGAAGGCATCGACATGATGGCAGCCTTGGCAGGCGTCGAGGACCAGGTGAAAGCTCTGACAGTACAGGCCATGAGAGGTGAGCTCGACTTTGCGTCGGCCTTCAGAGAGCGTCTAGGTCTGTTGAAAGGGCTTTCGACGCGAGAACTGGCTCGTCTGCCGATGCCCTTGAACCGGGGCGTCAAGGACGCCGTCACCGAATTGCAACGACGTGGCGCCATCGTCGGCCTTGTGTCGGGAGGTTTCCAGAACTTCGCGAAAGACGTGGCCAAGAAGCTGGATCTGCAGTTTGCCGTTGCCAACGTGGCTGAGACCGAGGAGGGTCAGCTCACAGGGCGACACTCGCAACAAATAATAACGAGCCAACACAAACTGCAGGTGTATCTGGAGGTTTTGAGGGCCTCGGGCGTTCCGTGGGCTCTAACAGTCACTGTGGGGGACGGTTCCAACGACATCCCCATGCTGCAGGCAGCAGCTGTGGGGGCATCGTTCAGAGGAAAACCCAAAGTGAAGAAGGCGACTAGAGTCCATGTAAATCAACAGGACATGATGCATCTGTTGGGGGTGCTGCCCGTTCCGTGTGTGGACTTTGACCTGTAATGGCTTGAGAACAATAGAGTGCAAACTTTGTATTGGCAATTTTCGGATGCCATTCTCAGAACCTTTACCGAAGTACCTCAAAGTCGAGGACCCCCAACGGTACTTTAAGCAAGCCGTGGCTGTCTGTCACTGCGAGGGCTACCACCTTCGAACCCTGTACCAGGATCTCCTTGAAACTCATCAGACTTCCGTGAGATTTGTAGATGAGTCGCCACGGTGCGTAATCTTTCAACCGAGAGCCTCCAGTTCAATGAGGTACGATGAGCGGCGCATCTGGCGTTCCAGGTCCGTGGGTGGCGACGACATGAATCTGCTAGACGGTCCGTCTTTGGATCTAACGTGTTTTGTGTTTTGCAACGGCGTTCTGGTTCTGTTTGGATTTCCGACGGAGCCTGCCCAGTTCAGTGCGCATGGTGTCCGAACCACAGAACTGGTCAAGACAATCACCTCCAACGTGGTGCTGTTTCTGTACAAGTATGGGGAGGGCTTCCTGCGTCCCGATTGGTCCGTGTCTGAGAAGTGGCTGCACTGTTTTGTCCAAGAACTGCCATCGTCTGTGTTCGATCCAGAAGGAGGTCGCCCAAGATTCGAGGACGACTGTATCTTTTTTAGGTCGCAAACAGCGGAGGAGCAGCTTTCAGTAGCATACGCGCTCGCCCAGAGCACCAAACTCGCTGTGCATGAAGAGGCCGTCGACAGCTTCATTAGGCAGATATCTACTCTAACTATTTTAGATGGAGGCAAGACTTTTGCAGATGCCAGGCGACCTCGCATTGAAGGAATAGTTCGCCACTTCCCAGAGCAAGGAGCACACACGCCCATGTCGCGCACTGCCAGGTTTTTCCGGTACTTGAGACGCGTGCTGAGCCCCAGTGTGATGCATTACGATGCAATCGAAGATACAGAGACTCGCAAGCTCATAGGCGAATTGCATTTGCGTCGCCTCGACGTGAATATCAGCGAGGACATCGTTGACGTCCCCAGCCGCTTCTGGAGTGAGGATACACACCAGCCGCAGTGGAGACGCACTTACAAAGGCCTCGGCGTGGACAAAAGGATAACTGTGCTGAACTTTCGGTTTGAGCAGCTGGCAGAGGTCTTTGATTTCGTGACGCACTGCCGAAGAGAGAGTGAGAAGCACGAGAAGATCCAATACAGATATGACGCTGCGTTTGTACTGGATGATTATCGTGGTCCTGGCTCTCGGCGTGGTCAAGACTGTGCTTCGGAACCTGTTAGAGCGCTAATTGCGGATTTATGGCTGAACACCTCGCACGCATCATCGGCACAGAGGAGGACAGAGTGAACTGTCCTTTCTACTGGAAGATCGGCGCCTGTCGACACGGGGACCAATGTTCCAGGTCGCACTACAAGCCGAGTTCGAGCCAGACGCTGATTCTGCGGCACATGTACACCAACCCCCCGGTAGCCCTGGCCATCGCAGAGGGCCAAGAAGTGACGGACGAGGCGGCCGACGAGTCGCAAGATCATTTCGAGGCCTTCTTCGCCGAGGTCTGGGCAGAGGTGGCACTCTACGGCGAAGTGGAGGATGTCGTGTGTGTGGATAACATCGGAGACCACATGCTGGGAAACCTGTACGTCAAGTACTACAACGAGGACGACGCGGAAAACGCGATGCGGAAGTTGACCGGCCGCTACTATAACGGTCGCCTGCTACATGTGGAGTATTCACCGGTTACCGATTTTCGCGAGGCTCGGTGTAGACAATTCGTCGATGGACAGTGTACCCGTGAGGTATATGTGATGGTATTATGTAGGCGGTGGATACTGCAACTTCATGCACATCAAGCATATATCAAGGTCCGTCAAGCGCAAGCTGGTCGCGAAAATGCTGGAAGATCATCCGGAGTTCTACGAGCGAAACCTCAACGTGCGCGTCCCCGTACAGGAGTCCGATTACTCGCGGCGTGAGCCCCCGCGCCGGCGAGAAGACCGACGAGACGACAGGCGAGATGATCGTCGAGACAACCGGGATCACCGAGACCGAGGACGACGAGACAACCACAGAGATCAGCGGAATCGAGGTCGGCGAGACAGCGGGAGAGACCGAGACAGGGGCCGCCAAGATCGATCGCGCCCCGCGCGAGATCGACCCGAGCGCACTGACAGCCAGGAGCGCAGGGCCATGATCGCCCGGTGGAACGATGAGCTTGAGGGTCAGTAGTCATAGTCGTTGTGGGGAGCTTTCTCCTCCTTTACGTGCAGAATTGGTTTGTCTGGCTTCAACCGAGCCACGATTCGCTGTGCCTCCTCATTGCGACCCTCTCTGAAACACTGGTCAGCCTTCTCTTTCAGCATTCGCTGCTTTCGCATGGCTGCGGCCAGGTCCTCATCCCCCGCGATCTTGTTGTAGGCTTCCTGCACCAGAAGAACTCGCCGACTCTCGGCGGCCGCACGAAGGGCGCGTTCGCGTTCGCGTTCGTCGTCAAAAACCATAGTGTGCGTGGAAAAGGCGCCCTTAGCTTCCCATCTGGCTAAATCGTACCACTTTTCGTGCGGCAGCGTGGCCGTGTTGTAGTCTTCTATGTAGTCTTTGAAGAGCTCATGTTCCTCCTGGAGGCAACCGCTTCGAACGACGCCATTCTCAGATAACCAGCCTTGGAACTCCTCGGCCTTGGCGTGGAAATCCTTCAGCGTTATTTCGCCATACTTGCCCCACTCATACAGTCCAGGCACCTCGGTGTACGACTTCTCCACTGGCTGGTCCGTTCCTCTACGAGATTGTAGATCCGGGCTCCGACATCGTCGAAGATCAGGACTTTGAGATCGTCGTAGATTAGGACTCCGAGATCGTCGTAGATCCGGGCTCCGAAATCGCCGTAGATCAGGGCTCCGAGATCGCAGCAATCGTCGTGGATTCGGGCTCCGAGATCGGCGTTGGCGCTTTGTTGGCCTTCTGTCAGACCGCATTCACGTTTTTAAGAGTGAATTGGCGAAAAAGTAAAAAATCAGTTAATGGCTCATCCCTACGCTGTGTCTGAGAGTACCGTAAGGTCCAGGTCGACCGTGACGTCATCCTTGGATGTCGTGTCGTCTTCGGTCAGCTCGTCGTCGGACTCGTCATCAGCTTCGCATGTTGCTGTTGGCAAGTACAAGGCGCTTGCTCTGCTCTCGCTATTATTTCCCCCCCTTGGGTGCTTTTCCTTTTGCATGGGCCGCAACGAGACTGGGTCAAAGTAAGCTTTCTGGAGCAGGTTAATACAGTCATCGCTGGGTTTACCTCGGTCTCTATCTGGGGTCTGCGCTGTCCTTCCTTTATGTACTGATCATAGCATCTTTGCTAGGTGAGTTCGGAAGCAATTCTCATTGCGTCGCTCCCGAAGGCAAGACGTGTGTTGGTTTTCTTTAGTTTGAAAAGTGGGAAAATGAATCTGTTCACTTAGTAATTATCCAGTATCTTGGGATGAGCAGTATCCTGGGATGACTACAGAGGCATGCATACAAGTCGACGTAATCGATCCCATCGCCAACCCTACCGCGCCACCGGTCAGCACGACGTCGTCGCACGGTGGCGGAGGGATTAATTGGGTGGTGGTGCTGCTGTCAGTAATCGGTGCCTTGTTCCTGTTGGGCTTGGTTGTAAGCTGTATTATGGTTGCCACAAGGAGACGACCGAGCAGACAGCCCATCGTGCAGCCCATACCCGCGATTCCCCCACCAAATGTGGCAGGCAGAGGAGGCTGCTTCCAGATGCTACCACCAATAGTAGTGACGTGTGATGATTGTTGTTAACTCCCATCTTATCTCCGAGCAGGTATTGAGGTCTAACAAGTGGCACAAATCTGGCCTGGGACTAACTTTCATCCAATCTTCGAGCGGAGCCTGAAAAGAGTCTAGACTGCGCTTGCTGGGGCCTGGCAGGGCGGTCCCTTGCCGGAGAGTTCATTGTCTGGACGTTGGAAGAAGACTGCCCAGCCATCCACAGACGGAACCGGAACGCTCCAGCGTCTAGAAACCAAAGCGGCTTGGACAGCAGATCGATGTTCTTTTCAGCGGGCAACACCTCGCGGAGGAAATAGAACAAGTGCCCTGTAAATGCGCCGACGAGAGAGCCTTTTAATGAGCCTCCCATGAGGAATTCCAACACCAGCATCGCCCAGGGCAATTGGTGTGCCGCAATGAGAAAGCCCCAATAGATGACTTGACCGTAGGGTTCTCTTCGGGACCAATAGTAGACGATAGAGAAAACCAATGCTCGTCCGTTGAAAGGGGATCCTTGAGGCCAGTCTAGAAGAGTGCTGACGAAACATATCGACAACATTTGAAACAGAAGAAACTGCAGGTAGTCACCTGGGTTGTGTCGAAATAGTTCGTTGTTCTCGAGTTTAGCAGAGAAGTCGCTCAGGATGTACATCTCAAACAGCCAGCCGAAGGAGAACCCTCCGACGAAGAGGAAGTCAGTCACAATTCGCCATACTTGCAGGCCTCTAGTCGCTTTGACAGCGTCGAAGCCTATCGTTCTCAGCGAGAGAACCTCGAAACTGACAGCAAGTGTAGTGAAAAGGATTGTCGTCAATAGCACCTTCGAAAAGGGCGGTATGCTATTGTACCAGACCTCTGGTGAAACAGGCATTTGAGAAAAGAAATACAGTGTTTTCTACGCAAGAGTCACACCAACGTTCGCCGGGGGAGTCTGAGTGTGGGTGGAAGTTCCTGTCCCTCGTTCGCCGCAACTACCACTCGTACACGGCAATTTGCCTGCAGAGTGACTCTTCTGAGCTCCTTGTATGGAATGCCGTACGCTGCGTAGCACACAGAGCGCAGGTCGAGTACCACGTCGCTCCAGTCGCTCTGCATGTTCAGGGGCACACTGCATGTTCCGTTTGAGATTCGCGTCTTTGGAATGTGTGTCCCGAACCGAATGCGTCGACGAACGTCAGTTGCGTCAGTTACCTCCAGATTCAACGAGAAGGGTGCGTCCTTCAGCGGCTTGATCTGCAAGACGAGGGTGGTGTGGGGCAACGCCAGAGATTGACCGTCATCGTGTGGCAGGGTCAAGCTGGTAGTGCTAATGTTACTCCCAATCAGTTCGATAGTATTTGCCTTGATGTCGGTGTCGAACACACGCGACACGGAACCATTACGAGACGTCACTTTCCATCTATCAAGAGGCTTGGTTCTACGATGATATATCGGGTAGGCTCACCCTTGACTGATGAGCAGAGGTAGCACGCTCATACGTGACTGAAATGCGTGACTGAAATGAGCGGCTTTATGACCATATATTAGTCAATTTGACCAATGCCCAAGCCAACGAAGTCTGCCAGTAATTCGCCGGTTCCGAGCCATATCCAGAGCGGTCCAAGAGCCAGAAACCCAGGAAGAATGAAGGTAGGCGGCGATCCCGATCCCGAACCGATGACAAGAGTCCAGGTCGAACAGCGCCCTCCTCTGGCTTTGATTTGGCGTGACAGATTCGAAGCTCAAGCGGCACCTAACAGTCTTCCAGCGTCCAAACGTGATGAAGTCCTGGATCGCTTCCTTTGCAGAGACGTAGGTAGTTTATCATGCATTATGGTCTGCGGAGAAGTGCCGCACCAGACTCTTTACGGGCAACGCCCTGTGGGTTTCTCTCACTGGATGAGTCTCCCTGTGCGGCACAACCACCCAAGGCAATGTCGTCTATGTGCCCAAGTAGGGTATAATGTGTCTGATTCCTTTGCAGGTTGACGGTCACTGGCAAGGTCCTCTAGGTGCCTGTCACCGGAGACCGCGGAAGTATTCGTACGAGGTAGGCACACGAATTCGCTGTCCTCTTCATGATTTCGCAGCTGAAACATCATGGGGTCCGGAGAATCAGCATCGACAGCGGCAGTGACTGGGACGAGGCCGAGCGGCTAGCCCGGGTGGAGTGGGGCATGAGGCAGGGGCCTCGGCGGGGTCGGGATGCGGACGACTTGGCAGTCACTGTACGCGACTTATTTCCCTTCCTCAACAATTTGCTGAACAAATGTGGCTGCTGTACTGAGAAGAAGCGTCGTGTACAAATCCAACCTCGAGAGCATCAAAATCGTGCGATCGTCGAGACTGTGTGCCTCGAGTGTGGCGACACCCTACAGCACAACCAGCTGCCGCAGTCGATCCGACGCGAGGCGGGGATGTTACCCGCCCCTGCGTACGGAGTCGGCCACAAGCATGGGGACCCAACGGGGGTTTACGAGTACCGCGGCGAGGTCAGCGGGCGGAAGCCGGGGCGATTTGAAGGTTACCAACAGTGGGAGTATCCTCACCAAAAGCCCACTCCTCTGCAGCTCGCCAGTAAGGCTCCCTTACCCGCCTTCCAGCCCCAAGCGCCGCCGCGAGTGCTTATGGGCAACTCTACGAAGGCCAAGGTGACTGAGGTGCACAACGATCTCTACGGCGCCGACGGCGTGTACGTTCCGTTACCAGAGTTCCCAGAGACAAACGACGGTAAACTGGGGACCACAACCAAGAGCTTCTAGTCATATAACTCCAATCTTGTAAACACGCGGCACCGCATGTCTGACACTAAACCGCCCCACGCTGATCAAATGTGACGTGTTATTAATAGTAGATATCAAAATGAGCTGTTCTGCCCCTCCCGCCCACTTGGTGAATGTCTCTATGGGAGGCGTCCCAGACGCGCGGTACAGCGCCGCACCAGTGGAGTATTCCAAGCCTGAGCATGCCAGCATGAGCCACACTTTCGGTGCACAGCCGGGTTATGCGTACGAGTCGGTCCCTTACGAAGGCTACACCCACGCCGTGACCACCGCCAACCCCGGGTATGATACGTACGGCACTAACGCGAGCCGAATGAGCTCGACTGTTCTTCCCGCCGGGGCTGTCGAGCAGTCCAGCCGTCGAATCTCGTCGACCATCATCGGCGAGGAGATGCTCGGGACCATGCCGCAGCCGCAGGTCACGTACGTGGACGTCCCTGTGTATGAAGAGGTTGTCAAGCACGTGCCCGTACGAGAGGTCCGCGAAATCGAGAAGAAAGTCCCTAAGGTTGAGGTCCAGTACGTTGAGAAGGTCGTAGAAGTGCCACAGATCGAATATGTGAACAAGACGGTGGAGGTGCCCCAGGTGCAAGAGATTATCAGGCACGTCCCTCGTGTTGAGGTCGTGGACCGGCCCTATGATGTGATCAAGGAAGTTCCCCGATTGGAGACGAAGGTTGTCGAAAAAATCATTGAGGTTCCCGAGATTATTGAGGTTCCCAAGCCGTACGTCATTGAGAACAAGGTTCCTTTCTCTCGGTACAACGACTCTGAACAGGCACTCATTGTTGCCCAATCTGTGCACCCATTGATTACGTCTACGTCTGAGTATGTTGAGGTCGACGCGGTGGAGTTGTGTCCCGAGGTCGTTCCCGTTGACGTTCACGTCGGGAAGCTCGTGAACGTGCAACTCATTCAAGGAGGAGCGCTGAATACGCGCCATCGCGTTGTTACGGTTCCGAGTGCCCAGTACAACTCAATGTTGAAGTACCTCAACGGTCATCTATACGGTCAGGAGGTGCAAAACCTGCCTTACCTTCAGGAGGGTGGACAGATCCCCTTCCTGTCGGAAACCTTCAACTGGGTGGGAGTCCCTAGCAGCGCTAACATCGAGGGATATGCTGTGGGTCAGGCATACGCACCTGGGATTCGTGTCACCAACGCTGCTGGAATGCGGACTGAGTACTCCAACCAGGTATTTCAAGGTTCAGGAGCACAAGGCGAGGCTATCTACGTTGGCGGCTACGGCTCTGGTCAGGTAGGGTATCCTCCAGCTACCTATGCTACTACAGGACACCCTCAACCTGGCTATGGCGCTGGACACACCATGACTCAGTCATACGGGGCTGAACAGACCGCCTACGGTAGGACAACAACGTCCTCCCAGCGCTCCTACCAACAGAGTCCGCCCACACAACGCCATACCGCCAATCAAGTTGTCCCCGGCCAGCTAAACTCGAAGCTCGCCTATTCTGGAACCCTTGGCCAAACTGGCCAAACCATGCAGAGTGTCCATCAGCAGTCGCAGTCCTATGGGATGCGATCTTGACTTTGAAAGTTGTATGTTGCTTACAACTGTTGCGCCGAAAACCACAAATGCTAAAGTCGCTCCTTAATGAGACGCACAGCCGTCAGATTGCCGTAATCGCGTCAGACTTCGACCGCACGCTGGTGGCTCGCCATTCTGGCGGGGTTCTCCGCACAGAGCAAGCGGAAGGCTTTGCGGAGTGCATTTCGGCCGAATTCGAGCAGTTTGTGGAGAGTGCGGGCCTACCAGTCTACGTTGTTACATTTAGCGACGCCACAAGCGCCGACTGGACTGCCAGGAAAAGGGGAATCCCCCGAAAGGAGGTGCTGGGTGGAGAAGAGCTCGTTCGGCGAGTCACGGCATTTCGGAGGCGGCAGACTTGGGGAGTCGAGCAGGTGTTCGGAGCCTATCCCCCCAACCATCCAGGCATGCCTGACGGCAAAACCTTTCACCTAGAGCGAGTCGGGGAGGCGGCAGGCGTTCGGAAAGAACAGATCCTGCTTATCGATGATGACATGTACAACTGCCAGAAAGCGCGAGAGGAGGGCTATCAGGCTCTGCATGTGTCTGGAAGGCAGGGGTTCCGCCTCGGTTCGTTGGCGTGGATGTGAACTGTATCAGCGGATGTGAACTTCATACATTACAGTTCTTATCACAACGGAGAACCTGTTTCAGACATTACAGATTTCTGTGGTACCAGGCTGGAACTATTTTAGCTAACAGCGCAGGTTTCATGTGCTCTTTCTCGGCATCGGTAAAGTTGAATAGCGGGGGTGACGCCACGCTACCCAGGAGTTTGAACTGAGAATCGCGCAGCTTGTCGAAGAACGGGTGCGCAAGGCATTGATAGGGCTGCACGCGCTTGTCGGGCTCATAGCAGAGGAGTTGGCAGAGAAGGTCGACCGCATCCGCATCGGGGGTGTATGTTCGGGTTCTGCGTGTGGTCTCGTCCATATGGGATTGCAGATACTCAGTCATGCTTTTCGGTAGCACTCGAGGCAGTTGTGGCATGTTCATCTCATGATAGCGAGGGTTCATAGCTCTTAGTGCTTCTTGGGATGGACTCCCCAGCACTTGCATGATTCGGACCAGCTGATCCACGGACGTATCGCCAACAAACAGAGGCTTTCCGGACATCAGCTCGCCAAAAACGCACCCTATTGACCAGATGTCAATGCACGTAGTGTAGTTGGTGGAGCCCAGCATCAACTCTGGAGCTCGGTAGTACCGACTACAGATGTACGCGACGCTGACCTCGTTAGACACGAGGCGCTTTGCGGATCCAAAGTCACACAGCTTGAGCACGTAGGAGTCCGGGTCAACCAGGAGGTTCTGCGGCTTGATGTCGCGGTGGCAGATACCCAATGCATGGAGGTACCCAATGGCGCGGCACATCTGGTATGTGTATACACGCACCTGTCTGACGAGGAAGCGAGTCACTCACGAGATCCAGTGGCATGAGCTTGTGCTGCCTACTGATGGGCTTCATCGCGTTGTACATCGTGACTGGGATGAACTCCATGACGACATTGAGGAACTTGTGTTCTGGTTGGTAGGAATCCGTCAGCTCACCTTGGCTTTTGAGGGTTCTGTTGGTGTAGAAGTAGTCTTCAAGGCTGACAATATTGGGGTGGTTCAGCTCCTTCATAATATCCAACTCCCTGTTCTTATATCTGGGATCCTGGACGACGCTCTTTACGGCTAGCTTCCTCCCTGTTGACTTCTCCGTCACCTGGCACACCACGCCAAACGAGCCATTCCCAAGAACCTCACCAGCCTCGTAGGCAGCAGTACTGGAAAAGGAAGAGTAGATAGTCTTTTGAGAGCGACCTCCTTGATCCATCAAGAATTCCAGGTTTATTATGGGGCACGATATTAAAATGAATAAGGGATTGCGAGGCCTCAAGGGCCAAAGGACCTTTTGTTGAGATGGGCTGGGCCAGGGCGCAGGCACCCCGCTACCGAAATTGCTGGTCCCTAGATCCACAGCGCGTACACGTCTTCTCCTACGACGGGCTCACTTCCTGGCTTCACAAGTGACTCGGATTCATTCTGGAGCCCTTTGCGCACATCCGCCACGGAGGATACCCATGTGGTGAGGGACGGCAGCGAGGGTACATGGACGGATTGAATGGTCAGGTACTGCTGGAAGGCCTGGTGAATTTGAGCAGGAGAACTAATGAAGGCCAAGCCGTCGCCCGCCACTCTCATGATGGTGAGAAACGTTTTCGCTGAGCCCGACTCCGCAGCCGTTATTAGAGCCAGCGCTCTGACATCCACAGTGCTGACGTGCCCATCTCGGGTGCAGAAGACGTTTATGACGTCCACGGTGTAGACCCATGGCAAGCTCGGGTTGCAGTAGCATTCCTTTGCGATATCCAGGCATACGTTATGGGGTGGCGTCTGGGGAACTGACAAACATCTCCAGGTCATACCAGGCCGATACGATTGGTTGTCCGCTGTGTCTATCTGCTTCAGAAAGTCCAGTACGTTGAAGGAGACGAGTCCAGTGGAGGGCGCCTCGACCTTGGACCCCAGCTTCAAAGGCACTACGAACAGGCGCTTCCGTACAGACAGAGCTCTGCGGATACGAGAAAACATGTCACATGGACATCGAAGCAGACGAGTTGCCAAGCTCTCGGCAGCCCTGGGGAGTGCGGTGATGAGCAAGGCAGACGCGTCTGCAACGATACCTTGAGCAACAGCTCCTACCCACGGAGGAATCGGGTAAATTCTCCATGCAGAGGATTCTTCCAACGCCCATGTCACAGCGGAGGGGGTGACCGGAGAATCCACAGCTGACCTCGCTGTCCAATCCACGGAAGCCGACATTGAAGAAACTTCAAACGACGGGACGGAGTAGAAGGGAGGCAGTGACCCATGCACGCAGCCGGAGCTCGTCTGGCTCGCCGGAGATGATGTCCAACAGCAGCCCGAGCTCGGCGGCGAGAGAAGCCTGTACCCACCTACGACCAGCAGGTAGCTGCGTGTGAGCTGCGCGTGGGCGAAGACGAAGGCGGCTGGCGCCAGCCGTCTCACGCGGAGAGGCCGCATCAAGTAGTGGCTGGTAGTCACTTGCTGGCCCAGCAAATCGAGCTGCAGTAGCTCCACGCTCGCCTGAGTTCTATCCCACCGGTCCACCTACCTCTACCTGCAGATCCTCAGTTTCTCCTGAAACCGGCCGACCACAGGAGCTGACTAACCACCGTAATCGCTGGCGTAGCGGCTTCGTGGCAGTCAGGGATTCCTCTGGCGGAAGCCCCAAGACTCCCCCTACGATTGCATCTGCATAACGAGTGCGTGGGCCGCCCACAAAAAGTAGTCACTGTCCGATCTCTGCGTAAGAATGCTATGCCCCACCCACGCGGCAAGTCTCCCTGAGAAAGGAACCACTGTGAACAGAACTTTAGAGTCAGCCGTGCTTGGGTGCGGCTTATTCAATGGAGACTGTTGGAAGCCATATTTTGCCGCGGGAACCCAGGAACTGGTTTCAGTGCAGAAGTAGTGCACATCAACAAGAGAGGAATACCTGGCAGGTCCAAAGGACACTAGAAAAGGAAGAGGCACCTGTGTGGCGAGACAGTACGAAAGCGGGTTAGAGCTTTGCAGCTGACGACGCAAACAATCCGCTGCGTCGCGCTCTCGCCGCAGCTCTGCCTCGAGTTTCAGGGCGGTTTCCTTTCCGCCAGAAAACGCACTCATTAGGAGCTTCAAATGCGATTCCTGCTCGAGAACCCGGTGTTCATGTGCCAGTGACTCCACACACGTGTAGCGGCACCCAGCGTCCTTGAGGGGACAGGCTACGAGGCTTCCTGCACAGGTGCCCGACCTCCAATGAGTTGGAAGGTCCTTGAATGCACACTGGAAGGTGACTCCTTCGGCCTCACACTCGGGACATTCCACCTGAAGCTCCCGCAGCTCAGTGGCGTCTGTTTGCAGGGCCCACTCCGACCTCGAAATCTCTCTTTGGCATGTGGGACACAACACAGGTTCCCCTTTGGATACACACCGCTGGTGCCAGTCATGCAGGCATGATCGACAGAAGGGGTGGTGTCCGCCGCATTTAGGGTCAAGCACGTTGAGATCCAGCATCCCGCACACCTGACACGTAAAGCGGTCAGGTAAGCTTTCCACAACCTGCGCACAGTCGATGAGGTAGCTGCAGTCCATCCAGAAACCGCCAGATGAAACCCATTCCATAGTTTCCGGCGTCGGCGGCCGCGGCTGCATAGGCGGCGAGTTGCACCGCAGAGCTCCCACACTGTCTATGGACGACCCGATATCCCGGTGGCTGGCGGCCGGCACAACTGGGTCTGAGAGGACGGAGTCGAAATGCTGGCCGCTCGAGCTGCACACGTCGCTTCGACTCCGAGGGAGACGGAGCGAGCGCTGCTCGCCAGCCGTCGGCTCCGGTAAGCGACGATGTCTGGCATGGCTCATGCTTCTGGCAGACTGTGCCATACTCGTTGGGCTGGGCCAAACTTTCTGCATTTTTTCCGGCATGGGAGCTTCGGGAAGACTGGTGCAATCATTCAACGTCGATGACGATTTGTACGACATTAATCACTTTTTAGGCAGCCATCTTAATCACTTCTGTCCTAAGGCTCCGAGCAACGCGCCACCGATTTGCAGCCCAGTTCCGACGGCGTTGGGGGAGGCGGGGGCAGCCGAAGCCGCCGGACCCGAAGGAATGGTGCCCATTGCTTTCATGTCCTCCTCAATGCTATGCTGGAGATCAGTCGCCTGCATCTGAAGGAGGTCGCCTTGCGCCATGTCGTACGCCGCTCGGCTCTCATCTGGCAACATCTTCACAGTTTGGAGTGCCTTATGCAGGGAGTCGGCACCAACGTGATCTTCTCTGGACGACATCTCAAGGCGCTTCGCCGACACGCGGTCCATCTCTTCGGTGACGTCCACACATTGCGAGAGGATGTTCTTCAGAGCGTCCTCGACGGACTGCTGCTCTTTGTGTTCAGCCTCCATGTCTTCCAGATCGCGGATAGTCTTCGGTACGATTATTATGGGACCCGTAGAGTCTTCGGGGAAAATCTTGTCATGGACTGCACGGATTAGCTTCGCTAGTTTGGACAAGTGCGTCAAGACGATCTGTTGCTTCTTCTGGATTTTAGTTTTCAGCGCCGCAAGCTTGGGAGCCGTGATGGAGTCCATGTTCTCAATCTCAGTCTGTAACTTTACGGTGTCCTCAACCATGTGGTTGACGTTGTTCTGTGCCTCTTGAAGGTGGCCTACGGCTGCTGTTTGTTGAGCCTGCAGCGCTGCGTTAGCCTCGGCTTCTCTGGCCTTTGCAGCATTTGCGTTGTTTGGCGGTGCGCCGCCGCCTCCCAGCACGCCGGCGCCTCCCAGCACGCCGCCGACCGTACCCAACAGAGATTGCGCACCACCTCCACCCAACAGCTTGTCCATAAACTGCACACACATCACATACGTGGCAAGGAGGCA
The DNA here is from genome assembly GCF_019968985.1 of Porospora cf. gigantea B. NCBI lineage: Eukaryota > Apicomplexa > Conoidasida > Eugregarinorida > Porosporidae > Porospora > Porospora cf. gigantea B. Next base: position 3,216 of record NW_027178839.1, on the reverse strand, counting down.
CAGTAACAGTTTCATTCCGCAGCCGGCTTCTCTGGAATTTCCCGCACTTGAACACGGATCCCTCCGAGGTTGTCGCAGTGGTCCTCGTTGTGGCCGCGGTGCCGGCTGTGTGCTCACTTCACTTGGCGCTCACCCATCACAATACGGCCAGTTAGCCGACTTCCAACACCGGCAGATGGAAACGTATCCTTCGGGAGACATCCTGCCGCTGTTCACCGCGTCCTGGATGCTGAGCGTGTCTGAGACCTTAGCGGCGTCAGGCCGGATCTCTGTGTTCCACCGCGTCTTCCGACTGGACGTCGCTTGCGCGTAGTAAAATCCAGCCACGAAGCAGATAAGAGACGCCCCAATAGTTGCAATCCACTGAGACGAGCTACCCATTTTTCGATATTTCTTCCATGGCTGTGTTCATTCAGACTACAGGCGGTGGGGAGCTGATCAGCTGTTTATTCAGGCAACGTTCTGGTGGAGCTATTTGTGGATGAGGCACCTCTGATAACGATGAACTTTTTGAAGCTGCTCAAGATAAAACGCTACCACAACACCATAGTGCATAAGCTAGAGCGGGATTTCATTGCCGAGTGGGGTATCGTAACGAATACAGACCAAGACGTCGTGGATCACACGCAGGACAAGAACGTGTTCAAGCTCTTGCACGAATACGGCGACGCTCACAATAAGAGAGTCGACTCGCGTGCAGCAACTTACAAGGACGGCATACCAGATGAGATCTGTGAGAGGCAACACAACCAGATGGGACTGCTAGCCACGGCTAACAGTCGCGCCAATCGAAACCACGCAGCCTTCTACGTGACGCTGCGCAAGAGCATCCCCTACCTGAACGGCCAGCACACTGTGTTCGGCCAAGTGGCGGAGGGCCTGGAAGTGGTGGAGGAGCTGAACCGCGTCTTCGCAGATGACGAGACTCGTATACCTTTGAAGCCAGTGCGCATATTGCGAGTCGCAGTGCTCGACGACCCGTTTCCGGACCCTGTCGGTCTGGTGTGGCTCATGCCGGAGATCGCCCCAGTGCCGATGGAAGAGCGAGTGCACCAACACATTGAGACCCTGCAGGATGAGCTGGATGTGTTGGAGAGCATTGCAGAAAAGGAAGCCAAGTCCCGAGCGGTTACCCTAGAGATACTCGGAGATCTGCCGGACGCCGACATTGCTCCCCCGGAAAACGTGCTGTTTGTGTGTAAGCTGAACCCGGACACTTCAGCAGAGGACTTGGAGCTCATCTTCTCGCGTTTCGGAGCTATCCGATCATGCGATATCATTCGCGATTGGAAAACGGGCGATTCGCTGCAGTATGCATTTGTGGAATTCGAGGAGAAGGAGTCGTGTCAGGAAGCGTACTTCAGCATGCAGAACGTGCTTGTCGACGATCGCCGCATACATGTGGACTTCTGTCAGAGCGTGTCCAAGCAGTGGGCGCGGTTCAAGCTGGGCCCAAAGAAGGACAGGAAGGAGGAGAATAAATGGGAGAGGAGGCGGAAGCGACCAAAAATGGAGCCCTCGTCGCAAGCGTTCATTCTGGACTAATAATTTCCAAGATTATGAACGCCAAGCTAACTGAACAGGATCTACCAGACGCAGTCAAGGCTCAGACGGACGATCACTTGTGAGTGTAGATGAGCGGCGCGACCCAGTTCCGAGTGGGATGACCTCACGTTCGAGCAACTGGGTCTCCAGAAACATACGGACTCTTCCGTGCTGAACTCAACTGTGTTTTGCCGTCTGACACCCCACCGTAGGAACAGCGTTCTCGCCGACTTGAGTTCGCTTGCAACCTCAGGGTTTCATGTCAGTCCGGCTGTATCACGGCTGGACTCCGTCACGTTCTCATTCAAGCAAAAACCAGCCACAGTGTTAGTGGTCAAGAAAATCCGCTGCGCAGCCGCTATGGACGTGTGCGTACCGACGATACGCATGCTGCAAAGCCGGGGGCTCTCTGTTATGGTGGAGGCGGACTGCGTAGCAGAGCTCACAGACGCCGGGTTGGCAGACCTTCGACCCTTGAGCGAGGACGTCGCGTTGAGGGAGCGGGAGGTTGACTTGCTGCTTTCTATAGGAGGTGATGGGACGTTTTTGTGGGCGTGCCGTTTCTTTCAGCATTGTGTTCCTCCAGTGATGTCTGTTGCTGGCGGCGGCTCCTTGGGCTATTTAACGAAGTATTCCGCACTGACGAGCTCTTCCTGTCTCGAGAGGATAGTCGCTGGGGATACCTTCACTGTCGAGCTCCGATCACGCCTTCAGATGATTTTGCTCGATGCCGAGGGGAATGCGGTCTCAGATAGTTACGAGGCCGCTGTAAACGAATTCGTCGTAGCACGAGGCGCCGTGGGAAGCACTACCACGTTGGATATCCATGTCAATAGGACTCTCTTCACAACCCTTGTTGGTGACGGAGTTATGCTGGCGACTGCCACTGGGTCTACGGCATACTCCATGAGTGCCGGAGGCTCTGTGGTGCACCCGAAAGTTCCAGGGATACTCCTCACACCCATCAACCCTCATTCCATATCAGTCCGGCCATTGATTTTACCCGAGACTTCTGTACTGAACATCTCTCGAGCCAAAGAAGGTGATGTGTATTATTCTGTCGACGGACAGGTTTCGCGGCAGATACCAGAGGGACACAGCGTGCTGGTGGCCAGATCCCCTTGGCCTCTGCCAGTTATACAACCCAGAGACCTGACCGAGCACGACCCCTGGTTGGAGTGTCTGAAGACCAAGCTAAATTTTAACCTTCGTTGACCCCACAATTGAATATCAACCGACAAGGTAGGCAGTGTCGACAAGAGAACTACAAAGGAGTCTTCTGACCTGGTCATTCAAGTGACAAGCGAGTGGTACCACTCTGAGGAGACGGAACTGTGGAGAATTCCACGTCTCGTCCACATTACGATGTGTGAGTGTTGCATTTCAGAGATATTCGTACACAGAACGCTCGAAACAGCAGTTTACATCGACAACACTCCTGGTGTCACTACATCGTCGTCGATGCTCCCGACTGTTTGACGACCCTTGACCCGTTTGTCACCAGTGACCTGTCAAAGCTCCCCACAAATCATGCAACTTTCGACGTGGTAGGAGAAATTGACATCATCCTCAGAGGTCCTATCGCAGTCAGTCATCACAACATGGGCAAGCAGAAGACTCATATCAACCTTGTCGTCATCGGCCACGTCGACTCCGGCAAGTCTACCACCA
>NW_027178838.1:0-3487 GCF_019968985.1 Porospora cf. gigantea B | reverse complement strand
GCAGGCAGTAGTTGGCGCTTGCGGGACTCACTGATTGGACGGCCACACCGACGACGGCATCGAGGCACGAGTCAGAATGTTTGGCGCCGCTCTGGCAATCTAGGTGCGCAGCCAGACTGTAGTAAAAAGAGAGGATGTGCTCCAACTCCCGATTGAAAGCGTTGAAGCTCTTGTCCTGCACCGTGCCCTTGATATCGAACGACACCGACCCCGCCAACTTAGCCGTATCGTAGATAGAGAGCACGCGCCCCACAAGGAGAGTCAAGTCATTGAAATGCTCCCTGGTCAGAGGGCAATTCTCCTCCTCTTGCTGGGCCCGCTTCCAAACGCGCTTCTTAATCTGCTTCTTAGTCTTAGACTCGGAGAGAGTCTCGGGTCCTTGCACCCCCAACAGCCAGTCGTTCGCGTAGTAGAATGAAACGTACTGATGGGTCATGGCGGAATTCGGGATTTGCTCAGGAGTCATGCGTCTCTAACACCACATTCCTTTGTTTAGGTCACGTGGCGGCTGCGGCCGCCACGTTTCCCGACGTACATGCAAAAGTGCAGCTAATTCCAAATCTAGCATGTTCAATTCGCCTTTTGGAGAGGCAGCACCCTTTGCGCAGTTCGAGCGGAAATCTGGGCAGGAAAACCGACCAGATGCGCTGGCACGGAACTCGTTACGCCAATTTCCAGTGAAGGTGGGGATGGTACTCAAAGCTGTGAAGGAGCAAAGCGACTCGGACTCTATAGACATCTTGGGTCACCGCGCAGACTACGTCACCGTGGTTGGATGGGGCTCGTGCCTGCAGAGCGCGGGAGATGAGTCGAGTTTGTCTTTTAATATCGACGACGGAACTGGCGTGCTACTTGTGAGTTGGAACTTCACCCTGCAAGAAATGTCGTCTCTGTCGGCGTTTCGGCTTCGGGAAGTCGAGGCCGTCAGAGAGCAAGTGCGACGTGGACAGTTTCTGAAGATATTCGGCGAGATTTCAACCTTCGCGCAGGACGTTCCGACGTTAAAGGCTCTATCCGTCTTTCCGCTATCCAATGAGCCAGACATCGCGCTACACTCGATGCTGGTCATGCACGCCATCAAAAGGTCGATGGCTGGCCCATCCTCCCCCACAACCGGGAAGCACCCTTCTACGTCGGCTGTAGCAAACCATCTCAGTCACATGTCATCGCCTGTTAGGCCTCCGCCATCGCAAAACCCATACCACGGGTCCGGAAATCCGTATGCCCGAGCAGGGCCCTTTCCCAGCGACGATCCCTTCAGTTTTTGAAATCGTGTCGGACTATGTATCGACTTGGATGTCGTCGACAAGATGATATGAGGTCGTCTGAAGATAAGTTGTGCACTTCAAACGAAGTGTCATCCCTTGAAGTGACGTGGAATGTGTGTTGATTTCCTCGAATTCTCATTCTAAATCTAGGAGATCTAAATGCATTGCTGTGGTGCCCCCCGGGACGAGGTGAGAGCGTTCCCATTTCATCAGACAGCCAGCCACATGGGACTTCGACAAGCACATGAAGCCTTCCATACGCCCGGAAACGATGCAGCTTCAGGAAGCCCGTGGCCGAGCCTACCAAGTTTCCACCGCTAGAAAGGCTCCGCCTCCAGCGTTCATCGGCCGCGAATACTGGCGCCGAATTCCCTTCGAGGCATTGGAGCCGTTCTTCAATTGGTCAACGTTCTTTGCTCCCTTCGGTATCGCAGGCGTCAGCGACTTCGATCCGCAGACGTCTCCCCGTGGCGGGAACTACGCGCGAGCGTGGCGTCTCTTCCACCTGGCCAACGACATTCTTGTGGAAATGAAGCTGACCCGTATCGTCCAGGCTTCTGCCGCCATGGCTATCTTCCCAGCTCACAAGTACGACGAGGAGGACATTTGCATTAGCTACGCGAAGGACTTTGAGGAGAATCGCGAAACGGTGGAGGGTATTGGTACCGTAGTCAGGCAGGTGATGCTACAGGAAGACTGCATCAAGAGCATTACGATGTTCGGTCTACGACAGCAGACGCTGGCCCCGAGGCAGTCTAAAACCTACGCCATCGGCGACATGGTCGACATCGACAACGACTACGTCGGTCTCTACGCTTGCACCGCTGCTGTTCACTTTGACGCGGCGTGTAAGGTTTTGCGAAAGGGCGGGAAGCGCTCGTCCATCCCGATCTACGAAGCGGTAGCGGACATGATGACTGAAGCTCTCACGCAACTTGTGGTCAAAGAACTTAAGACGCGGCTATGGGGGGTCAAAGAGAGTCATGCTGGCGTCACCTTCCCCATCGGATACCCCTCCCAACCTGACGTGCGCAATCGGCATCCGCTGTTCGCCGCGTTGCGACCTAAGCGGGCTCATATGACCTTGCTGCCGCAGGAGGACTTCGGAACGAACCCACATATCTGCAATGATGGCCTGCTGATTCTGCATCCCGACGCTAGCCCATTCTATGTTGGCCCCATCGATCAGGAACAGGTTAAAGACTACAACCTGCGCTCCGGCAACGACTTTGACGAGACTGAACGCCACCTGGCTACGATCAGGAACTACATGCTGGACAAGAACTGGACGTTACTGATTCCCCCAAGGTCAGGTGAAGAAACTAGCATCTTCTCCGATGTTGAGGGGGAAAGCGACTACTACATCCGACCCGAAAAATCCCATCCGTCTGACGGCGCGAGGGACGAAGATTTAAGCGCGCTTCCTCAACCCGAGCTCGAAGACGAGCCCATTTCCGGTGCCAAATCCGCTGGTGGCCTATCCATCGGCGCCAAATCCGCTGGTGGCCAATCCATCAGCGCCAAATCCATCGGCGCCAAATCCGCTGGCGCCAAATCCGCCAAATCCGCCAAGTCCGCCAAGTCTGCGGCGCGCTCTGTTGCCGCCAATTCCGAACCCCGTTCTGAACACAGCAAGACAGCCTCAAAAGTGGGCACAGTCTCAGGGCGCAGCGGACGATCCGTGATCGGGCCGCCTTCGCGACAGAAATCTGACGTGCGCTCTGAGCGCAGCGGGCGTTCTGGAGTCGCCAAGTCCGACTTCAAGTCGGAAATCAAGTCGGACACCAACCAAAATTCCGACCACAGCGGCGAAGTACAAGAATAATTTGCCGGTGTATTGTGCGTGATGGGTCAGATCTTTACTGTGGTTAAAGAGGACGAAATAACGATCATTGAAGGCTTCGGTAAGTTTGACAAGCTCTGCCGGCGGGGGTTGCACTGGATGATTCCACTCTACCATCAGAAAGCTGGTACCTTATCCACGCGAGTTATGAATAACTTCAGTTCAGTTGAGAGCAAGACCAAGGACAATGTATTTGTCACCCTGACCCTGGCTGTCCAGTACAGAATAGTTGCAGACACAGATGATAAGATCTATCGAGCTTTCTACACGCTGTCGGATCCGAAAGCGCAGATTGATTCATACGTGGAAGATACGGTCCGCGGCCTGATGCCAGAATACGAACTTGACACCATTTACATGCAGAAGGAACACGTCG
>NW_027178837.1:0-3498 GCF_019968985.1 Porospora cf. gigantea B | reverse complement strand
TGCAGTCCGACAATCAATTCGTTCTCTTTGTCGATGTAGCCCGGCTCGAATCCGTCGATGGTGGATGGTGTGTGGATGTCGACATCAATGACTCCTACCTTCTGCTCTTTGGTCAGAAGCTCCATGCATTTCTCCCAAATCTTCAGACTGCGATCAGTTGGCCCGGCAAGAAAATCGGAAGGGCCGTTGTAAGGCTTAAATTCTTTCTTGATGAATGATTCAGTATCGACAAGGACGGCTCCAGGAGTACCTGAGGGGAGGTGTAATTTCTCCAACTCGTCATACTGTGGAAAGTTCAGGTCAAGTCCAGACATCTGTGTTTGGTTTGGTAGAAGAAGGGAACGTCTGCAATTCATACCTTGTGGGGTATCGCGTGGTTGTTCAGGCGATGACGTCTTCCTGCTGCTCCCGGGTCAGCTTCACGTGTGGGTAGCGCAGCGCACCGCAACCATCCTCACGGATGGTGAGTTGGGAGTTGTCCATTCGGAAATCGATAAATGGACCCTAGATTGCAACGGCTCAGACGCTGTAGGGTAGAATCCTCTCCACACGTCAAAGCCGAAGGGCTCTTCGTGCCAGCCACCCTTAGGGACCGCGTGTCGGTTCGAGCCAACCTTCGAAAGTGGTTCCCTTCTACCCTGGTCGAGAGGCTTCCGGACCAGCCCCATGAGCACCATGAGACGAAACCACAGATGTCAACAGATCAGGCAGAATTCTACCAAAAGGAACTGAAGGAGATGCGTATTTTCGCAGGCGGCCCCGCCTATCCTCTAGCCACCGAGATTTGCAGTCAACTCGACTCCAAGCTGGGCCGTGCACAGCTTAATCGTTTTCACGACGGAGAGAACTTCGTGCGATTACTGGACAACGTTCGAGGCAAGTCAGTCTTCATCATACAAACGGCGCCGTCAGGGCTAACTGGATCGGACGCTCTACATTCTTCGTTGATGGAGATGCTGTTCATGGTCACTGCAGCCAGGAGAGCGAGTGCGGAAAAGATAACCTGTGTCTTGCCTTACCTTCCATACCTCCGACAGAACGCTGTCAAGACCGACCACACCTCCCCACAGCCCTCTTCCGATATCACCAAGCTTCTGTCCTGCATGGGTGCTGACCGAGTGGTTCTAGTAGACGCTCATAATGAGCGGGTCGAGGGATATTTCCCAGAGTCGATGCCTTGTGTTAACCTGATGCCCTATGGGCTCGCTGCTCAGTATCTCAAGTCCAAGGAGCTGGTGAACCCCGTGGTGGTAGCGCCAGAGAACCGAACTCTTGAAAGGACGAAGCTTTTCTGGCGGATTCTCAAACGAACCGTAGAGAATCCAACGATGGCAACTATCGTTCATGCCAAAAACGAACGGGAACACTGTGAAGACGACGAAGTTAAAGGCGAGGAAATGGATAGCGGTCCTGGATACGAAAAGGTCAGGCTGGACGCTGCGAAGGCTGCCTCCTCAAGGTGGGTAGTCGGCGACGTCAAGGGTCGGGACTGCGTCATCGTTGATGACATCATAGACTCCGGCACGCGATCTGTAAACGCCGCTAACGCTCTAAAGCGCCGAGGAGCCCGCAATATCTACCTGTATGCTACTCACGGGCTTTTTAGCAAGGGGTGCCTGGATCTCATCAACAACAGCGTCATAGACGAGGTAATTGTTACAAACTCCATTCCCATTCCATCGCAGTCACTTACGGACAAGGTAACAGTGATCTCATTAGGAAAACTTCTCGGAGAAACCATAAAGCGTCTTCATGCTGGAGAAGGCATCTCTACTTTGCATAAGGACGTCGAGGCTGACGAAGAGCGAATGGCTTCAGAACGCCGGCAGTAGCGCGTGACATAAATTTCTCATGGACGTGGCGGCGGCTATCTCTTTCAGCATTGGAGCTGCTACCTGTGTATTCCTGATTCTAGCCGGAGCATCTCTGTTTGATATGTGATGGTTGAGACTTTGAGTGAGACGACTTTGAGATGGTTGAGACTTTGATTGAGACGACTTTGACACGTGACGGCGTAAAACTAGCAGGAGGTAACTACCCCGAGCGTGCTTGACATTTGAGGTCGAGATTTAAACTCATATCAGCATCCCGCTCCAAGAACACAGTGACCAAACAGAGAAGGCTAGTTAGCAGAATTGTAGTGCCCACCACAATCCCGAGCCCGCCATCGAACCCCAACGAACCGAAGAGCGCAGCTACCAAATTCCATGCAAAGAAGCAAATGGAATTCTGTGTGCATCGTTGCAGCTGCGCCTTCAAGAGGGGGACCTGCTTCAGGTGCATGGTGAGACCGGCGAAGCCCATGAAGAACGGAGTCCACTTGTCGAAGAATACGTCGGGCATGAACGTGAACAGCGCATACCGCCATGAACTTGCGTTGGGGTCGTTCCACCAGGCATTGAAGTTCAGATGGGCGTGTGAATTGGTCAGATGAACGATTCCTTGAATCAGGAGAAGACAACCGGATGTCACAAAGCCGAACCACTTGATAGTCTTCACAAAGCGCTCTTTGGTGTTTGCCATTATTGGGATATATGTATTGTAATCATATACCGAATCTCACATGGGATGGAGAACAGAAATATCCAGTAGACCAAAAAGGGAAAACTTTGCTCGGTTTACTCAGCACGTAAATCAGTTCTGAAAGGAAGGCCTATCGATCCTTAGCGCATTTTTTTCCAACCATCGGACGCTGAGTCGAACCCTCCGAACCCTCAGCGTCTGAGGGTGATTCTCCGTTATCACTGGGTAATGAACTCACTGGGTAATTCGCCGTTATCCGTTCAGTCACAGTAGTCCACTACACTACCGTCAGAACTGATAGATCAGATATTCAAACGCATCATTGACAAGCAATTGAAATGTAGACTTATTTCAAATGATGATAGTGTGAATGCTGATTTCTACAAGTCTGTGTTACTCAAATTGTGATAGTGTGAATGCTGATTTCTACAACAACTCTGAAAAAAAGTAGCCGAAGCTGCACGTATTATCCCCAGAATTACCACCGAGTAGTCATCGTTAACAGTGGAGTTCATTCAAAAAACGTCTATCCTACAAGCAGAGGAGCGCTCGAAGACCTAAGACGTGTCTGACATAACCTGACCTATGCCACAGCACAATGTTCCGAGGCCCCACAAAGGAAATCATAATGAAGCGATTAATAGAAAAGAGCCAATCACGAATGTCTGGACTTGACCTGAACTTTCCACAGTATGACGAGTTGGAGAAAGTACACCTCCCCTCAGGTACTCCTGGAGCCGTCCTTGTCGATACTGAATCATTCATCAAGAAAGAATTTAAGCCTTACAACGGCCCTTCCGATTTTCTTGCCGGGCCAACTGATCGCAGTCTGAAGATTTGGGAGAAATGCATGGAGCTTCTGACCAAAGAGCAGAAGGTAGGAGTCATTGATGTCGACATCCACACACCATCCACCATCGACGGATTCGAGCCGGGCTACATCGACAAAGAGAACGAATTGATTGTCGGACTGCA